>NW_024081052.1:1056835-1150684 GCF_003009895.1 Hyaena hyaena
AAGGAAGGAAGGAAGGAAGGAAGGAAGGAAGGAAGGAAGGAAGGAAGGAAGGAAGGAAGGAAGGAAGAAAGAAAGAAAGAAAGAAAGAAAGAAAGAAAGAAAGAAAGAAAGAAAGAAAGAAAGAAAGAAAGGAAGAAAGAAAAAGACAAAACACACCTGGAAAGAATCAGGGGCAAGTAGCTGACTAAGCAGTAAAGGAAAATACAAATGTCTAGTAAAAATATAAAAAATAAGTCAATCCCACAAATAATCAAAGAAAAATTCAATAGCAAGAAGGTATGTCTTTTCTACCAATTATCAAAGTTTAAAACATGGCCATAGATTCCTCTGGAAAGAGTGTAGGACATGCATTTGTATCAGCCTTTTTTGGGTGGGAGGGCAATTTGGCAAAATGTATAGAAATTTTAGGGGCGCCTGGGTGGCTCAGTCGGTTAAGTGTCCGACTTCATTTCAGGTCATGATCTCACGGTTCATGGGTTCGAGCCCCGTGTCTGGCTCTGTGCTGACAGCTAGCTCAGAGCCCGGACCCTGTTTCAGATACTGTATCTCCCTCTCTCTCTGACCCTCCTCTGCTCACAATGTCTCTCTCTCTCTCTCTCTCTCTCAGAAATAAATAAAACATTAAAAACATTTTTAAAACATAAAGAAATTTTAAGTAAAGCACATTCAATCCAGCAATTCCACTTCTAGGAATCTAACTTCTGGAAATAATGTGCAGAAATAGCTATAAATGAATATTCAAAGATGTTCAGTATGACGTTACCTACAGCAGAAAAAAATCTGAGGTCATTTTTTATACTATAAAAATCTAACAATATCTAACACTAATGGGTTTGATAAATCAATTATCATATACGCATAGTATAAAATATTTTGTAGCCATTAAATATAATGTCATAAGAGAATACATAATGATGCCAGGAAATGTTGGCATTGCATTAAGTGAAAACAAGTTATGAAATCCATTCTAACAACAAATATTTATTGACTGGCTATTCATGTTAGTACACAGCAGTGAATAAAGTAGATAAAATTTCTATTCCCCATTTCGGAGAAGCTTTCATTCCCTGACAAGATGTACAACCTGGACCATAAGTTATAGTCCCAATTAATAAAATGAAGATGAGGTTGGAAGGATGTCAGGAAAGACACAAACTCATGTGTCAAAAGTAAGGCATTGCTTCTGTGTTTCGGATTGAGGCTTGTTTTTGTTTTCTTTTTTGGTGCTTCTCTGAGTTTTCCAAACTTTTTCTAATGAATGTATATCACATTTGTAGCCAGAAAAAAAAAAGGAGTCATCTTTTCTCAAAGAATGCAAGTGAAGTCCCTTGTAGTAGGTGGCTTTTTGAAACAGGGACTCATTGGGGTGCCTGGGTGGCTCAGTCGGTTGAGCGTCGACTTTGGCTCAGGTCATGGTTCGTGGGTTTGAGCCACACATCGGGCTCTGTGCTGACAGCTAGCTCAGAGCTTGGAGCCTGTCTTCAGATTCTGTGTCTCCCTCTCTCTCTGACCCTCCCCTGCTCACGCTGTCTCTCTCTCTCTCAGAAATAAAAAAAAAAAAAACGTTAAGAAAAATTTTTAAAAAAAGAAAGCAACAGGGATTCATTGTAGCACACATCTTCTGGTGCTGTAGAGGATGTAGGCTGGGGTGAGGTTTGGGGTGAGGGGCAGTGGGGAAGCGCCCCATCAGCAGATGTGCATGTAGAATCCAGATAACACAGGATGAACAGTGGGAGGAGGAAAAAGTCCAGGCTAAGGAACATCTTAAAAGTCTTTCTCTAATTTCCTCCCCCACAGAATCATATTAATCCTGATTACAGCATCTTTCCCATGAGTCAGTGCCCTCTCTCATCACCAGGCATGGCTGAGGCCCAGGCCTCCCCTGAGCAGCCAGAAGACAGACAGGTTGCTCACTACCTTGACTCAATCCTTCCTAACCTGGATTTTTTTAAAAAAAAATCTCTGATACCTTTTTGGAAATTAGGTTTCAGAATTGATCCCTAATTATTTGATCATTTGTTGTTCATTTTTACTCTCAAATATTGTCCCTTTGGGCCCCTTCTAGTGTCCAGGCAGCAGGTGGCTGAGATCCTTTACTATACCTGAGTTGTTAGAGGCCCCCTCACCCTACTCCCAACCATCAGTCCAGCCAAGTCCAAGCCAAGTCTCTCTCTCCCACAGAGATCTGAGATCCTGGAGTCAGCCACGGAGAGATCTTGCCTGTGGGAATTACAGAGATGGTCCGAGCATGCTGACCATTCTTCATGTGGCTGCTTTCACTGGTGTGGATGGAGCTCTGGGCTGGGGGCTGCTGTTTTCTCTTTGCGGCATGAGATAAGAGACAAGACAACTGAGAAGGAGGTTAACACCTCAAAATGTTATCATGACATGTGTGATGGCATGGGTCCATCTTGTAGGGCTTCTCCCAGCCCAGGTACCACCAACACCCTCGGGCAGTCTTCAAGAGTGACCTGGACTGTGAGGACCCTGTTATAGCCCTCTCCTTCCAGCCAATCACTTCTGTGACTCCTCTTCCATCGCTCTTACCCTCATACATCTCACACAAACACAGCCTCAGGACTTTCTAGCACTTCCGACAGCTGTTGGAACTCCATTGTCCTTCATTCTTCATTTCCATTCCTGTCCAGCCCCAAGCCGACTGCTGCCCATTTCCCAGCTCCCCATCAATCACCTTTGTCAGTGCTGAGTGCACAGGACTTACCCTCTGTGCTGATGCTACAATGAATGGGCTTCAGTCCTCTCCACACTGTGTCCATCCTTGGGCCAGGCTGGGCTGCACAGAAGAGGTAGGTGTGGTATCACAGTGTGACCATGCTGCCAAATCCACGATCCACATCTTTGTTCTCCCCTTGCTTTTTTGCTCACCAGTTTTCAACTTAGCTGAGGGGAAACAGTGTTCTCTTTTATCCATGACAACATAGTCCCTAGGCTTTCCCTCCACCCAGCTGGCTGCTCCTTTGTATTCTCTTCTCTGTGATTCTTCAGGGGCAGTCCTACCTCCAATATTGCAGCGCACCAGGGATGAGTCCTCAAGTCATCATTTATACTCACTTGTCTGGTGCCAACTACTACCTACATACCACTGATAACTAAATGTTGATTTCCCTGTCTAATCTCTCCCCTAAGCTTTGGACTTCTACATCCATCCTTCTCCTTGGTAACTCCCATTGGACATCTAAGTCCATCTCCAATGAGCCACCACTCTGTGGACATTAGGGCTGTTTTCCCGGCATTCATGCCTTGCCTCCTGCTTTGGTAAGCAGATCCTCCTACTCACAGCTGCATGGGTGGCCTTTAACTGGCAAAGAAAATTAGTATTACCCCATGCCCACTGGCCACAGTGATTGGTGACTTAAACCAGTCCAATAAAATTGAACAAAAGTTCAGGACTTTTGTTTAATGGTTGGGCAGTAGAAACTTCTTCTAGTGGGGGTCAGGACTAAAACCAATGCCGCCATTTTGCACCACTGAGGAAAGCCAGATTGAGGACAAAGTAAGGTTTGAGGACCCACGAAGAAGCTTTGATCAAACCATGCCAATGCTGGACTTCTCAGTTGTCAGAGTCAATACATTCTTCTTGGTGTTTAGGCCATTTTTACTTTCACTTTCTACTACTTGGCAATAGAAGCATCATGATCCATATAAGAGTAAACAGAACTCTCACATTGCCACGACTCCGTTAACCTTCTTTTCTGTGATCTTCCCCATTTCAGTTTATGGCAGTCCATTCCATTCAGCGGCTTGGCCAAAATCCTTCAACTCATCTCTGACTCCTTTCATACTCTCACTTTCCATATCCTGTCTGTCAGCAACTTCTTTTAGCATTACTTTCAGAATTCATATGGAGTCCAACCATCCATGCCTACTCTTGTCCCATTGTTGTCCACTCTGTCACAACAGCCAGACTCACTTTTGAAAATTAAAGATCATGTCATTAGCTTGGCTTAAAATCCTTCAACTAGCAATAGAATTCAGACCTAAGGCTATAAGTGATGTAGGCCTGCCTACCTTTTTGACTCATCCCCTTCCATTGCCTCCTCCCCATCTATACTGGTCTCCTCTCCCTCAGAGACTCCCTGGAATCCATGAAAGACCCTGGTACTGTTCTTCTGTACCCCCATTCTTGCCATGTTTGCTTGTCTCTTGTCACTCATTTCTGAACTCAGATGTCCCCTCCCAAGGAAGTCTTGTCTGAGGGACCCAGTCTCATGGTGCCCACCCAGTCAAACTTGATCATAGCTCCTTGTTTTATTTTACTAATAACACTTAACAGTGTCTCCAACTATCTTTTTGGAGCACGTGTTCTCTTCTTTATTGTCTGTCTCTGTTCCTCTCCGGGGAGCCCCTTGAGGGCAGACCCAGTCTTGTTCATTGCTGTATCCTAAGACCTAACATTTACTGCGTCTAAACATAGGGTGAATTCCAGCGATGTGCGTGGCCATCACAGAAGCAGAAGATGGCCGAGCCTCATTAACGTGAGATGCTCTGCCTTCACGGTAGGAGAAGCTCAGAATTCCATGTCAAGCTTCTGGGCAGAGGAGGTAGATGAGAGAGTGCAGAGGAGAATCTGTGAAGCTTTCAGGAACCGGGGCTTCAGATGGCCATTCACTTCAGTTTCCAGCTGTGCTATGGAAAAAGCGTCAGAGAAAAAGGACTTCTGTGACTGCAGTCATGGGAAGCCCCAAGTCAGAGAGGTCGTGAGGTAAGGGTGTGTGGGGAGGTCTCAAGTCACCCTGAGGCCTGCGGTCACAGATTCAAAATGTGCCAGGGCCCAGAGGTCCTGAAGCCAACAAACACAATGACCAGCGCATCTCTGGGCAGAAGATGCCAACTGGGAGGGAGTGGGTGCTGCGGCCATCACGGGCCTTGGGTCAGATCCAGGACTCTTCTGGACTGAGGTCACTCAGACCCAGGCCAGGGAAGGGGTATTGTACACATTTCCTGGCACATACTTCCTTTCTCCTTTTAGACGAGCAAACACTGTTGCTGAGGCTTTGGCCACAGCTTCCTGCCTCCTTCTGAGATCAAAAGCCACAGCTACTGTCTTAGTAGCTTCCCTGTCAGATTAGTCTTGACTTCAGAGACACAGGGCTAGGCACACTGTTTTCACCTCCGGTCTCTCCCAAAACAGGTGTTCAGTGAGCTGGGGGCAAGCTTCCCTGCAGCCACCTTGCTGTAACGGGGAGGGGCAGGTCTGGCTCCACATGGACAAAACAGCTCTGGGCAGACCTCAGCACAGGCAGGGCAGAGCACCCCGTCACTCCAGCTTCACATTCTGGAAAATCCCACCAATCTTCTGGGCAAAGGGGACAGATGCAAGTACTGCGGGGCCACCTGTTGTCTACCATCCCCAGGCTATGATTCTCACCCAAGCTCTCACTGGCTCCAGGAAGGAACCTCTAATGTATCCTAAGCCTTTAGAACAATGCTTGGTAATTAGTGGCAGGAGGGTGTCAATAAATACTAGTTCAATGAGTGAATGAATGAATGAATAATAGTTATCTGTTTACTTTTTGGTGAACTTCTTGAGGGCAGGGTTACAACCAAGCTTTCTTGACAGCCTCATTCAACAAAGTACAGCAGGAAGAGGTTTGAGTTGAAAGGGTCACACCTGGGTTGGCTTTGCCCTCCTCACTGTGGGTGACTCCTGGCTATCCACTCTGTTACGCCTGGATCACTGGATGAATGGAACAGATACTGCCAAAATCTCCTGCCAGCCATCAGTGGAGATTGTACTTGAGTGTGAGGGATTCTAACATCTGAGTGAGTGTGTGGGCATCAGCTTGAGCTGTGTGTGACCATAGGGTATTGCTTCGGGGGGGGGGGGGAGAACCTAGAAACAATTTTTTAAAATAAAAAATAAAAATAAGTAAATAAAAGGGGCACCTGACTGGCTTAGTTGGTAGAGCATCCAACCCTTGATCTCAGGGTCATGAGTTCAAGCTGCACGTTGGCCATGGAGCCTACTTAAAAAAAATGTTTTTTAATTAAAAAGAATTTTTAAAAAGAAAGAATTGAGGGATATCATTGGAAGTTGGGTGTTTGTGAATAAGGGTCATTTTCTGCAATTGCCCCATTTCCCAGAACTACAGTGGGGGAGGAGAGTTACAATACAATGAGGAAGAGGCCAATTCTTTGTTAAACAGTGATGGGGAAATGACTATGCAGGGGGAAAAGTGTCAGTTAAGATTCCTACCTCATGCTACACAACAAAATTAATTCCAGCTAATTAAAAGGTATAAAGGTGTTCCTAGGTGGTTTAGTCGGTTAAGGGTCCAACTCTTGATTTCAGCTTAGGTCATGATTTCACAGTTCATGAGATTGAGTCCTGTGTCAGACTCTGCACTGACTGCGAGGAGCCTGCTTGGGATTCTCTCTCTCTCTCTTTCTCAAAATAAACAAACATTTTTTACATTTAAAAAATGCTTCTGAGTTTAAAAAAAGTTAAGTGTAAAAAAATTTTAAACTTTTCTCTCATTAGATAGAAGAAGATTTTTTGAGAATAAAAATCAATGGAAGAATGCATCCAAGAGAAATAAAAGTGTATGCCAATATAAAGACTTGTACTTGATTGATAAATTTATTTGTAGTAGCCTCAAACTGGAAACATCTCAAATTTCCATTGACAGGTAAATGATTAAATAAATTGGGAACTAGCCACACAATGGAATACTACTCAGCAATAAAAAGGAATGAGCTATGGAAACATGGACCAACATATTTTGATGAATCTCAAAATAATTACATTGAAGTCATATTTTAAAAAGTACAAACTGTATGATTCCATTTATAGAAAATTCTAGAAATTGTAAGTACATAGTGTGAAGGGAGCAGGAGGAAGTGATTACAAAGGATATGGGGAAATTTGGGGTGGTGATGCATATGTTCATTATCTTGATTGTGGTGATGGTCTTACACTTGTGCATACATGTTAAAATCTATCAAATTGTGGAATTTAAAAATGTGCGGTTTATTATACATCAGTTACCTCTCAAGAAAACTTTTAAAAAATTGGTAAAATAAACACAAACAAAAAGGTAAATGGATTTTTTAAAACTTTTTACTAAGGTATATCTTATATATAACAATGTGTACAGATTATTATGTGTACAATTTGGTGAATTTTTATATATGCATGTACTTGTGTAAGTTAACACTCAGATCAGGATCTGGAACATTTCCAGTACTCCAGAAGGCACTCTCATATCCCCTCATACTCAGTATCCTATCAGTAACCTGGAACAGGCTAGCATATTTGTTATCATTCAAATTTAAAACTTCTCTGTGTAGGGGCACCTGGGTGGCTTAGTCAGTCGAACAACCAACTCTTGATTTTGGCTCAGTCATGATCTCAGGGTCATGGGGATTGAGCCCAGGATTGGGCACCATGCTAGGCATGGAACCTGCTTACGATTCTATCTCTCTCCCCCTCTGCTCCTCTCTCCAGCTCACCACCCCACCCCCTTAAATTAAAAGAAAAAAAGACTTCTCTATGTGAAAACCACCATGAATTATATGAACAAGTAAGTAAGGTTCTGGAGAAAATATTTTCCACAAATATGACCTAGTGATGCTAACCTTAATACATGGAAAGCTCTTGTAAAGAAAACGCTTAAGACCTAAAAAGGAAAAATGAGCAAAGAACATGAATGAACAAGTCATAGGAGAAAGAAGGAAAGGAGGGAGGGAGGGAAGAAAGAGAGAAAGAAAAATGAAAGGAGACACTCAATCAGTCACTCAAAAAGCATTTATGATGGGACTGCTATCATCTGTGCATTGAGCTAGGTGCTGAGATGATAGGAGGAAATAAGATGCAGTCCTCATGGTATAGTGAGAAGAGTGGGACAATGGCAATTAAAAGAAGAGGAGACAGTCTTCCATTGGGGAAGCACAGGGGCAGTTTGAGCTTGGAGCAGGTGCCTGATTCTGCTGTGGAGGTTTTCCAGAGGAAGATGTCTGAGCTCAAGCCTGAGGAGAAAGAGAAGGAGGGTGTGGGAGTGCAAGTGGGAGATGTGAGCATTCCAGAGTGAAAGAACAATTTGTGTAGGGGCCTGGAAGGGAGAGCAAGGGCATGAGCTGTTTGGCCTGGGTGAATCGAGGGTACAGGAGCATGGGGAGTGACAGGCCATGGGGAACCAGGCCTTGAACACCAGGCCACAGAGAAACTCTGAAGAAGTTTGAGGAGTAGGAGTGAAATGGCTAGATTAAAATTTTAGGAAGATTTCATTGGGTTTCTGGGCGGAGTAATTGCCGGGGCACGACTGGAAGACAGGACTCTGGGGAAGAGACTAGAGCAGACATCACGAGAGAGGTCATAGGAAAGGGGGCAAGGGGCGAAGCCACAAAGGTGGAAGTTAGGATGACCACCTGGCTTGGGCATCTGGGTGGACGTGGTTGCCAGTTACTCCCTGGGATAGAAACACTAGGAAGGGAAGGCTTGGCTAAAGGAAGCAGATCCAGCTTATTCATAGTGAGATAAGCTTCAGGTCCTTGTGGAGCATCTAAGGGGAGAGGTCAACCTAGAGGGGGTGAAGGAGGTCATAGACAGTGGCCATCCTGGTCTAAGTAATAGAGTTCCAAGACTAAACTCAAATAAGGCTGTTTGGGGGCAGGGAGAGGAATAGTTATAGAGGCAGAAAAAGTTGTCTGGAGGATAACCAGGAAGGCCTGGCCCTAGGAGGCTAATGACCAGCAATGTGCTGGGACAGGCTAAGAATTCTGAAAACAGTAAGATCCCTGGGGCAGGTGCTCCCTAAAACTGAATGCTCATGTGCTTCAACTAGAACAAGATGCAGTGCCCCCTTTGGGGCAGTACCATGGATGTGGGGCTCACAGCCCACCCTGGAGCAAAGAAAAAACTGTCATCCAGACCTCAAGCCCCTCCTTGTCACTTGTGGTCGCTGAGCCCTTACTCTTATTAACTTTCCTTAAATCCCAAGAAGCCAATGATAGAAGATTGGATGACAATGACATAAAAGGAGAATGTTGGGAATTACTAACCCAGTTGTTTTCCTTGCAAGTTCTGTTGCCTCGTAAGGCTTCCCTGATTCCTGCCATTGGAATATGAAGCATACGGGACTTCCGGGGAGGGCTAAAAGGCTGTTTGGGGAGCTTTCAAAAGCCTGGACTCTTAAGGGATTCGGGACACAAGAATTGATGGCAAGATGGATTAGGGCCAGACCTCTTATCCAACTTGATAAAGGTTCCTTCACTGGTGGAATGCGGTGTTGAGGGTAGGGGAAGGCAAGGAGAGAGTAAGAATCCCTAGGAAAATAGGAGCCCAAATCCTGTCCCCTCCTTGGGTTTGGTCAGGACTTAAGGGATCTCAGTACAGGAGGGTAGTTCCTTTTCTGGTTTAACTAGAGGTCTTCTAAACTACTAAAGGAGGAGAAAATCATTAAAACAAACAAACAAACAAAATTTTTTTTAATTAACTAATCCAAAATTTAAACAAGGAAAGAAATAGTATAGGCAGGAAAAATGAAGTCATTGTATAAGATAATAAGTTTATTCAAAATATAACAGTAGTATCTCATTCAAATTGAAAAACAACACGCTAGCCAAAAGATAAAGACTGTCACACTGAACTTAAAAAACAAAATGAAGGGCACCTGGGTGTCTCAGTCAGTTAATTGTCAGACCTCAGCTCATGATCTCACGGTTCATGAGTTCAAGCCCTGTGCTGGGCTCTGTGCTGACAGCTCACAGCCTGGAGCCTGCTTCCGTTTCTGTGTCTCCCTCTTTCTGCCCCTCCACTACTCGTACTCTGTCTCTTGCTCTGTCTCAAGAATGAATAAACATTTAAAAAGTTATAAAAACAAAATGAGAAATACACCTAAAACATGAGAGAAATGGAAGGTAAAATACTGGAGAAAGATACACCATGCAAGCCATTACCAAAAGAAAATGAAGTAAGACAAAATAGACTTTAAGGCAAACATCTTTTTAGAAAGAAAACAATTTTTAACATTCATGATCACTTTATAACAATGGACTATTCAGTTCAAGAAGATAATATTTAAGTAATAAATGCATTATCTCAAAGTATGTAAGGAAAAACTGACAAAACTGTAGGGATAATTAGACAAATTCACAATGATGGTAGAAGATTTTCACATACCACTCTGTGACTCACAAAGTAACATATGAAGAATTCCAAAAATTTAATAATACAGATTTGAACAATATAGTGAGAATCCTGACCAGATGGACATTTTTATAAATATATTTTGTAAAAATGCTGTATTCAATAACTAAAGAGCACAAATTTTTTTCAAGTATACATAAAACATTCATAAAAATTGACCATATACTAGACAATAAAGTAAGTCTTAACAAATTTCAAAGGATGACATCATCTAGAGCTACATTGCCTAATATGGTAGTTGGTAAGCATGTGCTGAGCACTTGAAGTATGGCCGGTCCTAATTAAGGTGTGTTATTCATGTAAAAAATGAAATGCATTTGGAACACTTCATACAAAAAAAATCTAAAATATGGCATAATAGTTTTTTATATATTTGTTTTTTATAATCAGTTTTTATACTGATCACATGTTGAAATGATACTATTTTGGACATATAAGGGTTAAATAAAATACCTTATTAAAATTAATTTCCATTTGCTTCTTTTTACTTTTTAAAATGTAGTTACTAGAAATTTTTAAATTATATTTGTGGTTTCCATTATATTTCTAATGAACAGAACCGACAGAGAACATATTCTCTGACTACAAGAAGAAATCAGTAGCATGAAAAAAGAAAGAGAGGAAAAAAAAGAAAATAAGAAAAAAAAGAAAATTAGGTATCACCAAAAACTTGGACATTAAGAAATACACTTCAAAAATACCCCACATGCACATGTCAAAGAAGAATGCAAAATAGAAATGAAATATTAGAAGTGAATAACAAAATAGAGCTTATCAAAATTATGAAATATTGCAAAGTTTAGAGCAGGGGTTTGCAAACTGTAGCCCACAAGCCAAAACCAGTCTACAGACTATTTTGTAAATAAAGTTTTATTGGAACAGTCATTTCTATTTGTTCATTGCTTGTTGCTACTTATGTACTATAATGGCAAAATCAAGTTGTTCTGAGACAAATCTGCCAAGCCAACTATAGTTACTATTTGGTCTTTTACAGAAAAAGGTTTTGGTTTAGAATCTTCACTGCATATTTTAGGAAAGATTAAAGAGTGAAAAGTAACAAATTAAGCAACCATCTTAAGAAGTTTGACAACTAACAAGATAAACCTAAAGAAAATGTATGAAAAAATTAAAGAAAGCAAACAGTAATGAAATAGAAAATAAGCATAGAATATAAAGGATTAAAAAAACTTAATGTTGGGTTTTTTTTTAATTTTTAATGTTTTATTTATTTCTGAAAGAGAGAGAGAGAGAGAGACAGCATGAACAGGGGAGGGCCAGAGAGAGAGACAGACACAGAATCTGAAACAGGCTCCAGGCTCTGAGCTGTCTGTCAGCACAGAGCCCGACGCAGGGCTCGAATCCACAAACCGCAAGATCATGACCCGAGCCGAAGTTGGACGCCTAACTGACGGAGCCACCCAGACACTTCAAAGTTGTTGTTTTTTTTTTTTTTTAATTTTTATTTATTTATTTTTTCATCTGAAGGTGTTTTATTTTAAAATATTTGGACTTCCAGTTTCTTAATTTTTTTTTTTTTACAAATAGTTTATTGTCAAATTAGTTTCCACATAACACCCAGTGCTCATCCCCAAAGTGCCCTCCTCCATGCCCATCCCCCCACCCCCCCACATCCATCAGTCCTCAGTTTTTGTCAGCATTCAAGAGTCTCTCATGGTTTGCCTCTCTCCCTTTCCCCCACCATTTCCGCCCTTCTTCTCCCCCTTGTTCCTCCGTCAAGTTCCTCCTAATCCTCCTATACGTGCAAACATATGATCAAAGTTGGTTTTTTAAGAAGACTAAAACAATTCACAAACTTCGAGTGAAATAATAAAGTAGAGCGAAGAATTAATAACCAGTATTAGGGCCATCACTAGCAATGCCACAAACATTAAAAAGAGTGTATTTTGAGAAGCCGTATGTCAACAAAATTTAGAAAAAGTTGACAAATGAGTAAACAATTATTACCTCAAAGTTGACTCAAGGAAAAAGAGAGGGGCGCCTGGGGGACTCAGCCGGTTAAGCATCGACTTGGGCTCACGTCATGATCTCACGGTTCATGGGTTCGAGCCCCGAGTCGGGCTCTGTGCTGACAGCTGGCTCAGAGCCTGGAGCCTGCTTCAGATTCTGAGTCTCCCTCTCTCTCTGACCGTCCTCTGCTCATGCTGTCTCTCTCTCTCTCAGAAATAAATAAAACTTTAAAAAAATTTTTTTAAAAAGGAGAAAGAGAAAACAAGAATAATCCTATAACCCACAAAGTAATAGATTCAGCAAGAAAACTCCAACCCCAAATGGCTTCAACAGTGAATTCTACTATTCAAGGAAGACATAGTTCCAACCCTATACAAGCTCTTACAGAAAATATAAAATGAGGAAACACTGCTATGCTACCAAAACTAGACAGACAGTATAAGAAGACAGCATCACAGTCAGTCTCACTAGATTGATTTTATCCTTTATTATCCAAAACAGGGCACTTTTGAGAGTGAAAGGCAGTACTGTTAATAATGTTGCCAGGAAGACAAATACAACATGGAGTTACCACAGGCAAAGCAGAACATGTATTTTCTTAAATATCACTGTTAAACATAGATGCAAAAATTCTTTTAAAAAAAAAGGAATCAGAATACACAAACTAGCAATATATAAAAATGGTAATAATATATGATGACCATGTTGGGTTTATCTGGAATATGAATTATTTTATTGTAACATTAGAAAATAAATTAATATGATTCACCACAAAAATGATTAAAAATGAAAATGCATGAAAGCCTGGGTGGCTCAGTAAGTTAAGCCTCCAACTTTTGATTTCAGTTCAAGTTATGATCTTATGGTTCTTGAGTTCAAGCCCCACATGGGGTTCCTCGCTGACAGCACAGAACCTGCTAGGGATTCTCTCTCTCTCCCCTCTCTCTTTCTCTCCCAAAAATAAATAAACGCTAATAAAAAGAAAATATGTATGATCATCTCAAAATACGTGGAAAAAACTTTGATAAAATCCATTTCTATTCATGATAAAAGTTCTCAGCAAACCCAGGAATACAAGGGAACTTCCTTAATTTGATAAAGATATCTGCTGTACACTGAGAGGAAACAACATACTCAAATGGTAAAACGATGTAATCTTTCCCTTTGAGATCTGTAACAAGACAATGATGCCTATCACTACTTCTATTCAATATTGTACAAAATGTCCTACCCTACATAGTAAAGAAGAAAAAATAGGGGAACCAGGATGGCTCAGTGGTTAAGTGTCTGACTTCAGCTCAGGACATGATTTCACGATTCATGGGTTCAAGTCCCACATCAGGCTCTGTGCTGACAGCTCAGAGCTGGAGACTTCTTGGGGCGCCTGGGTGGCTTAGTCGGTTAAGCGTCCGACTTTCGCTTAGGTCATGATCTCGCGGTTTGTGGGTTCGAGCCCCGTGTCGGGCTCTGTGCTGACTGCCAGCTCAGAGCCTGGAGGCTGTTTCAGAGTCTGTCACTCCCTCTCTCTCTGACCCTTCCTTGCTCATTCTGTCTCTCTCTCTCCTAGAAATAAATAAAACATTTAAAAAAATTTAAAAAAAAAAAAAGAAGAAAAAATATACATAAAAATACAAAAGTAGCAACGAAATGTCTCTATTCACAGATGTCAAACTTACATTTATATATAAAATCCAAAAAGATCTATAAATTAAGTTTTAATACTGATATGAGAGTTTACAAATTTGCTAGGTACAAAATCAATCTATACAAATCAATTATATTTCTCTACACAAGAAAAAGACATTTATTAATATAAATTTTTAAAAATATGTTATTTTTTATTTTTATAAGTGTTTTCATTTTATTTTTTTTTGAGAGAGAGTGCAAGTGGGGCAAGGGCGGGGTCAGGGGGGAGATAGAGGATCTGAAGTGGGCTCTGCACTGATAGCAGTCAGCCAGATGTGGGGCTTGAACTCATGAACCATGAGATCATACCTGATCCAAAGTCAGATGCTCAACTGACTGAGCCACTCACCCAAGTGACCCCAGAAGATATTATTTTTAATAGTACACCAAAATACCAAGTTCCTAGGACTGAATTTAACAAAAGATGTGTACACTTTCTACTGAGAAATTTTTTAACTTTACTGAGAGACACTGAAGAGATAGAAAATAGATATACTATATTCATGGATTGTAAGTCTTGATATTTTAAGGATGCCATTTTACTTAAGATGATTTATAGAATCAATATAATCCCAAAGTCCCAGCATTTTTGGTTGTGTGGTGGGGATGGGGGCAAAATCAACAAGCCAATTTAAAAGTGATGTGGATAAAGAATAACCAAGACACTCTTAAGGAATGGGAGAAGGGGGAGAACTTGCTCTACCAGATACCAAGATATATTATGAAGTTATAATAGTGAAGACAGTGTGGTATTTGTTCAATGGGAGACAAATAGACCAATGGATAGCACAGAGTGCCCAGAAAGAGACCCACGCCCGTGTGTGTGTGTGTGTGTGTGTGTGTGTGTGTGTGTGTGTGAATCCTGGAAATATGATAGAGACAGTGATGTAAATCAATAGGGAAAGAACAGTCTTCTCAAAAAATGGTACTGGGACAAATGAATATGAATATGGAAACAATTAAATCAGAGCCTACTTCATGCAATCCCAGGTCAATTAAGGACATCACCGTGGAAAGCAAAACTATAAAGTTCTTAGATAGTATACAAGAAAATCTCACCATGAGATAGGGAAGAAGGGAAATTCTGAAGAAGACACAAAAAGTACTATCTATAAAGAAAAGATTTGACTGCATATGGTCCCAATTTGCAATAGTTTGACCTAGGATTTCATTTTGTAATGGTGGGAAAGTGATACACATTCAGCAGAAGCCATACTACGAATTTTGAGTTTTTATCTTTTCCCAGGATAGCTATGTGCAGTAGGATACTCTCTTTTGATGCTGGGGAGGGGCAGCTCCCATTCAGCTGCCCCATCACAAGGGTGAACAATCAATATACATATTGCCATTGTGTTTTTCTCTTACAGTACAGTATTCAATAAATGACATGAGATATTCAGCACTTTGTTATAACATAGGTTTGTGTCAGATGATTTTGCCTAACCGTAGGCTACCGTAAGTGATGGGGCATGTTTAAGGTAGGCTTGGCTACCCTACCATGTTCAGCAGGTTAGGTGTATATAATGCATTTTCAACTTCTTATGTGTTTATCGGGATATAGCTCCATCATAGGCTGAGGAAGATGTGTATATTAAAATGAAGAACTTTGTTTCCTCAAAAGATACCATGGAGTGACAAGAAACAGAGTGAGAGAAGATATTTGCAATATGTATAATCCACAGATCATTAGTATCCAGAAAATTTTTAAAAATCCCGCAAATAAGAAAATTGCAGTCAATCCCAGAAAAAAAAAATGGGCAAAAGGTTGAATAGGCACTTCATAATATAAGGAAACCAAAAAGTCAATAAACATGAAAAGTCTCTCACTCTCATTAGTAATCAGGACAAAGAGAATTTAAATAAGATATCATTTATGTCTGTCAGATTGGTATAAATTTTAAAAGTCTGACAATTTCATGAGGCACCTGGGTGGCTCAGTCAGTTAAGTATCTAACTCTTGATTTTGGCCCAGGTCATGATCTCACAATTCATGAGTTCAAGCCCCACATTGCACTCTGCGCTGACACCACAGAGCCTGCCTGGGATTCTCTCTCTCTCCATTTTTCTGCTCCTCCCTGCCTCACGCTGTCTCTCACTCTCCCTTTCTCAAAATAAAAAATAAAAGTCTGACAATTTCACACAATGTCACACTTTCACACAATATCACATGTTGGCAAGGATGTAGAGTAGCAGGAATTCTCCAATACTGCTGGTGGGAATGTAAATTGTATGCCATTGTGAAATCATTGATTTATCATTATCTAGTGAAGCTGAATATATTCCGAGACTCAGCAATTCCACTCCTAACTGTGAGTATATACACATGTCACTACAAACCTTGGCTTAAAATTACAGAGCCTTATTATTTTACAGTTCTAGAGGTGCGAGGTCTTAAAAGGTAGGGCTGTCTTTCTTCTGAAAGAATGTTTCTTTGCCTTTTCTGGCTTCCAGAGGCCTCTTGTATTCATTCCTTGCCCAGGGCTTCTTTCCCCGTCGTCAAGGCCGTCAGTGAAGCCTTCCTTTTCAAATCACTCTCTCTCTGATCTCTGCTCCATGGTTCCATCTCCTTCTCTGAATCTTACCCTCCTGAATTCTTGTTATAACCCTTGTGATTAATTCAGGATAAACTTCCCATCTCAAAATCCTTCATTTAATCATCTTGGCAAAAGTTAAGGTAACAAATTCACAGGTTCAAGATTTTAGGACATGGACATCTTGGTGGTGGGAGTGATGGGGGTTCATCTACTCTACATAATAAATATATGAACGTGTGCACCAAGATAATTAATATTCATAGCAGATTTGTTTGCAATAAAAACTGGGAAGAACTCAACTCCATTCGCTTAACACTTAAAAGCAGGCAAAGCTAAATGATATTGTTTAGGAACGCATACGAAGGGACAAAGCTTAAATAAAACCAAGAAATTGATCATCATAAGCCAGGCCAATCGGTTACCCCCAAGGGGGAGGAAGCCATGATCAGACAACAAATGTGGGGAGAATTCTGGAGTTTGGGCAATGTTCCTTCATTTGATGAGCACTGGTGATATGGGTGTTTGCTTTATAATCATGTGTTAAACTATGCATGCACATTTTATACACTTTTCTGTATGTGTGCTCTATATTCCATTTTTAAATGTAAAAAATACAATAAAAATGAAATTTCTTATACTTCAAATACTGGAAAACCAAAAAGAGCTAGAAAAAATTTTAGAGTGAAGAGAGTTTGGCAAGATGGCAGAATCATGGCCTTTTCCACCAGCCTCTCTTCCTCTCATCCTGAGGGTACTCTGTGGGAGAGCTAAATTTTCTTAGCTAACATTCCCAAATGTCAAATATAAAGAGTACGAATTTGCAAAGGAAACCTGGGGCTGGGCCAGATCCTGCTGTGAGCAAGAGGTCGCCAGCCACCAGAGCTGTCTTCATGTGGTGCTTCCACCTGCTTGCTACCCTGATTGCCTCGTGTCTGAGTCCAGAATATTTATTCCTCCAGGACTCCCAGACCAGTCCCCTATTCCCCACCCAGGCCTCCCAGCACACAGGGAGGAAGCTGATAGAGCCTCCTTAGGGAAACCTCTGAACCTGGCACACACACTGTCATAAACAAAGAGAGGATGACAGGTATAGCCTGGCCATAGAGGAGGATAAGAACTACCCTTTGGGGAGGTGAGGAGAACTATACAGTAGAGTGATCAGGAACTGAGTCTTGAAATGAAGAGGCATTCATCAGGCTGGAAAGGGACCAAGGGCCCCAAGAGATTAGGGTAGAGAGAATCCTGGGAATGGCATTCAGAGGGCCCTGTCATTTGCTACACTGACACATCTGGGCAATGGGAGACTCAGGAAGATTCTCAGGCTCTATCAAAAAAACATCTAGACTAAACTTTTTAAAAAATTAATTTATTTATTTATTTTGAGAGAGAGAGAGAGAAAGCACGATCAGGAGAGGAGGAGAGGGAGAGAGGGAGAAAGAGAATCCCAAGCAGGCTCGGTGGGGTCAGCAAAGAGCCCAAAGTGGAGCTTGATCTCACAAACCATGAGATCATGACCTGAGCCAAAATCAAGAGTTAGACGCTTGACTGACTGAGCCACCCAGGTGCTTGCAGACTAAACTTTTTTTTATTGTAGTAAAATATACATGTCATAAAATTTATCATTTTAACCATTTATACCTATATAGTTCAGTAACATTAAGTGCATTCATATTGCTGTGCAATCATCACCACCATCTGTCTCCAGAACTTTCTTATCTTACCAAACTAAAGTTCTATACCCTTTAAACAATGACTCCCCATTCTCCCCTACCTGTGGCATCTGGCAACTATCCTTATGTTTTCTGTTTCTATAAACTTGGTTACTTATACATATAAGTGGAGTGCAATATTTACTTTTCATCTCTGGCTTTTTGCACTTAGCACAATGTCTTCAAGTTTCATCCACATGGCAGGATGTATTAGAATTTCTGTCTTTTTTTCAAGTCTGTTTGTTTGAGAGAGCGAGAGCATGAGCAGGGGAGGAACAGAGAAAGAGGAAGAGAGAGGACCCCAAGCAGGCTCCGCACTGTCGACACAGAGACCAACATGGGGCCTGAACCCACAAACCATGAGACCATGACCCAAGCTGAAATTAACAGCCAGATGCTTAACTGACTGAGTCACCCAGGCACCCCTGAATTTCTTTCTTTCTTTCTTTCTTTCTTTCTTTCTTTCTTTCTTTCTTTCTTTCTTTCTTTCTTTCTTTCTTTCTTTCTTTTTTTTTAAGGCAGAATAACATTCCATTGTATGTCTAGATTGTATTTTATCCATTCAGCTGTTGATGGACAGTGGGGTTTTTTTGTTTTTTGTTTTTTGATTTTTTTTTTGGCTGTTGTAAATAATGTTGCTCCTGTGGACTGAATGTTTTGGTCTCCCCAAAATTTGTATGTTGAAGTCTGACCCCCAGTGTGTTGGTATCAGGAGGTGGGACTGTTGGGTAGTGATGGTTATGAGGGTGCAGAGCTCATGAATGGGATTAGTGCCCTTAGAAGAAGGGACCCCAGAGAGCCCTCTTGCCTCTCCTTCCAAGTGAGGTTATAGTGAAAAGAGCCTCTATGGTGACACTGAACCTGTAATCATCTTGATCTTAGACTGCCCAGCCTTCAGAACTGTGGGAAATATATTTCTGTGCTTTATTAGCCACCCAGCCTACAACATTTTGTTACAGTGGCCTGTATGGATGAAGACAGCTGTAGGAACACTGGTGTACAAATACAGACTAGGTGTTTCAAAGTCAGGAACTAAGGCAACTTCAGTTAAGAAAATGATCATTAGAGAAGCCAGTATGGTCAACCTACTAAGACCAGAGACACCCATGGCTCCAGTTCCACTTCTAACATGCTGTGACCTTGTGGCACTATTGGTATAGACATATGGGCAGAAATGCAGTGTGGCATTCTAGGCCATGGGCCTCCTCAACTCACCTGGCCTCATGGAGCACCAGACACGTTCAGTGGAATGATAAGACTGTGACTCAGTAGTTAAGTCTGAAAAAGTTCTTCAGAGCTGAACAAGTCTCTTGGAAACCTAGGGGACCCAATATACAAGAAGATGTTTGGGAAACATTAGTGTTCAACATGCAGGCTAACTTAGACTCCTGGAAATTTGAAATAAGATATATAAGAAGCCAAATACAAGGCTATAGGAGCTATAGGAGCCGCCATTCAGGCACAACACAGAGAGGCTAACAGTCCCAGAGCTAAGGAGCTTAAGCTCCCAAAGTGCCCACAGGAGGTTAGGCATGAGTCAAAGAGAAGCAGAGAGGAGAACATGGATGCAAGCTGTCCTCTGGTCTCAGGGAACTTCCTCCTGCTTCTGTACCTGACAGCTCTGCAGAAGAAGCTAGTCAGGGCTTTCGAACTGGGAGGAAGATGCATGGGAGCAACTGGCTGGATGAAGGGCACAGCGGGAGTTTCCCAGGGGCCACAAGCGGCAGGACTCAGGGTGCTCTGTAACTTCCAGGAGAGTCTGGCACACACACAGTGCTACTTTTACCTTTTTCAATCATTGCCTTCCCCTGTGTCCCTTCCTACCATTCGTTCCCGACTCTGGTCAACTTCTTGGGCAGATTCCCAACTCCTGAGTCACCTGCAGTGTAAAAGAAAGTTGGGTGCGGCTTAGATGTGACACCCGTTTGTTCCCCGCCCCCCGGCTGCCCGGTTCTGCCACAGAGAGCTGCTGTGGTTGCTGGAGGAGGGTGTGGGGAAGGCAGGGCCCCGTCTTTCTCTTCTTCCCCCCTCCCCTTCAGAACCCTTTCCTCCTTGGACTATTGGAGGTGGGGACGATGGAAAGAGACCTCTGTCTCACACATGACAGGTATTGTTATCATGCTCTTACCTGTTGTTTCTTTTCAGACTGTACTTGGCCTGGCTATGAGGCTATGACAGGAGGGTCCCATGGGTATGTGTCTGCATTCTTTGGGGTGCTGTGAAGGAACAGACAGGAATCTCTCCATCAAAGGAAAACTCCTTCATTCTATCTCTTCTGAGCCCCCTGCTCCAGTCCCTGTGGTCATCTTGCAGTCTCTGCCTGGATTCCCTGCTTGGCATGTAGCCTTCTTCTTTGGGAGTTTAAGCCTCCTAACTTCTGGGTTTTCACTTAGGCCTCATAAAACCATATATCCTTGCTCTGCCACACTATAGGAGCCCAGAGGGCTCCAGAGCACTCTGTCTTCTTGGCTCAGGGTGACATAGGCTTGGATGCTAGTTGTCTTTCTTAGGACAATAGGTAAAACCCTACTCAGCGTCCTGTTAAACTGACATTTTGTCATGAGGGTATAGTTTCAAACAAGCAAATGTCCCCTCGCTGACAGCTAACTAGGAAGAAGACAACATTGCATTTGCTTCATGTCTGGCAATTAGAGTTGGTTTTTTATTGAGTCTGGTAAGAGGGTTTTAGAATATAAAAAATGGGAGCCCATTTCATATCATGTGGGTTTTCCTTTCCTCATCCAGGTGCAGCTCCCAGGAGGGAGAAAGGGACAGGAGGGGTGAGAGAGGACCAAAGGCTTAAAAAGGAGGGGGGGGGGGGCTTTGGGAGGCCAGGATCTCAAACCAACAAGGACTTCTTATTCCTTGTACTGGAAGGATCCCTCTGGATCCCCAGTGGGGGTTTCCTTAGGAAGAAAATCAGGCTGCGTTTGTCCTGGGGGCCGGGCTAAGTAAGTCCCTGGAGGGAGAGCTGTGGGGGTTGTGGGCAGAGAGGCGCACTGTTCAGTCACTCTGACAGGTGTGGGAAACAGGGTAGGAGATGCCTGGCCTGGGAGCTGTGGCAGGAATTCTGGCAGCGAGGCCTGGGTCCGAATGCCACGTGACCTGGGGCACACATGGGAACGAAGGGAAGTGGACAGAGTAGAGAGGTCCTGGGATGCAGATGTGGGCAGGTCATGGGACGCGTGGTGGAACCAGAGCCAAGGAAAAGGAGAAGATCTGGGTGCGCCCATGCAGTGGATAAGACAGGGACTACCAGGCACACAAAGACAGATTCCCGAGAGGAATCAAAATCAAAGCATTAAGGAAATTAACTATGGAGTGAGGAAACTGCAACCCAGACTCAAATCAGACAGAGAAACCCTCTAGAGATGCAACACTGGGCACAAAGTGGTTCTTTATAAAGCTTTATTTTTCACAGAGGAGAGGAAATCCTTTTGAAATCTGAGATACAAATGAAAATGGCTTCATATCCCCTCTGGGCTCTGTTCAGAGGCTTCTGAGAGGGGCTCCATTATTAAAATAAATAACTCCACAATAGAGTGGACAATAAATAAATTGCTATATAAATAAGATTGTCAGTGAGATCTGTGACAGAGTGGAGCATTAAATGGAATATCAAGGAGTAGGGTTGGAGACCCAGGACCTGAGCACAAATCTGAACCCTGACAGCACAAAGGCCCCAACTAAGGTTTACTACACAAGGCTTCGAAAGTTTCTGGGCACTTCAGTAATTGCTTCAGGGAATGATCCAGGGCTTCCAGGAAGACAAGCAGCTTCTCTGAGAACTCGTTAAAATCTTTTGCTTGGATATGCACTTCTTTCTTTGAAGGAAAGCAGAAATTTGGGTCAGGTATGAAGGAGGTAGAAGGGATGTGACAGGTGCCGTACTCAGCCTGGGCAGTGGGCATCCCAGCCATGCTCAGCCTGGGCAGCTTACCTGGTATGTGGGCGTGGGCATGGTCAAGGTTTGCAGCAATTCCTGTGGACCAGAGACAAGAGAAGGCAGTCAGCTTTTTGGGGGAAATCCAGGAACACAATAGGAGTCTCACAAGGAGCTGTGGGGCATCAGTGTTTCCCTGCCAGTGCCTGTACCTAAGAAGGTACTAGGTGGTAGCTCTGCCCCCAGCTATGGAGGGTTTGGTGGCAGGAAAGGAGTAGGAATTTGGGTGTGGGGGTGAAAAATGCTGTTGCTATCTGGGAAAAGGGCAAGACAAGGCCACACGCTCTGACCAGGAGTGGGCTTCTTTGGGGTTGTGGAGACCCAGTGCCAGAGAGACCCTCCCCAGCCTCACAAACCTCCAGGTTGTCCAGATTTTTCCTGATGGATGACACTGCATTAGAGACATTGATGAACTTCTCTGAGATGTTCTGGAAGGCAGCCAGGTTAGACTTCAGAAGGGTTTTGTCCTGTAGGACAAAGAGCGCATGAGGGAATGCTAAGGAGGGGCTCTCCTCCTCACGGTCTTGTGTGTCATCCCTCCTGCCTCCTTTCTGGGATGCCTTCCCCAGCATCCTCCACCACTTCCCCCAGCTCTCTGCATGCTCCCAGACCAGGAAGAACCCAGCTTCCCCATGGCACCTGAGGTAGTCACAGCACAATGTGGCAAAGCCCGGCCAAGGCAGGGTCTGTCCCACATCTTGGCTCCAGATGGGCTGGGGAAGGAACCTGAGGGAATGGGGAACTTTGTGAACTAGATGCCAGACGAATTCAAAGGGAAGGAGGCCAGCTTTTCTACCATAAAATTGTAGACCTCCCATACTTGGAAATGAACATTTACTACACAACCCCCACGTGAGGCAAAGAAGGCTGATGGATAAAAGATTAAGGCTCAGGTATGGCTATCCAGGTGTGTCTGACCCAAGTGCACCCAAGCCCAGGGCAGTGGCCAGTGACATGATGGCAGTCACTGACAGGGAGACAGGGGGCCCTTGGGTCTGAGCTCTCACCTTCAGCTGTAGCCGCAGATTACTCTCTTCAGGTGTCTGTAAGGGCAAAGAGAGAGAACCGTGAGTGACTCTGACCTGAGACTGCCAGACCAACCCTGCCCATGTCCAACGTGTCTCCAGGTACTCACAGAGGTAGTGTTCAGGTTATAGTAGATTTCAGAGATGATGTTCCAGTATTTGCAGCAGTCCTGAGCCAGGGCTCCAGGGGTCCTTGAGTGCAGGGACTTGGGGAAGCTGAAGGGAAGGAAGATGAGGAGAAGCTGAAGGCAGAAGGATCTCCACATCTTTGAGTTTCTGAAAGGTAATGTGGTTCTTCCTGGCCCTATGGAATCTGAAGTGGCCCGGCCTGCTTGCTCTCTTATAGGCCCAATGGAGGGGGTAGGGCAGGGCGGGAAACAGGGTGATGGGGGATGTTCAGAGAAGCCCCAGATGGGCTGATACCCTTTTCTGATAGGGAAGCTCCATGACAAACATATCAACATATTCATCATTCTCTAGAACCCACAATCAGTAAAACTTGAAAAAACATTCTCAAAGGGTTTCACCTCACCTCACCAAGGAAAATAAGAGTTATTGCCCACCGGATGGAGTGGGCAACCTGGCTCTGAGCTCACCTGGGCCTGTTTGTGCCTCTCCCCAGGCAGGATCTGGTCCTGTCATCTCCTGAACAGCCCTGACTCTCTGCCACCCACATTTGCTGGCCTCTCTGCCTGAGAGGTAGCCACGATCTTGCCCAGCAACATCATCTCTGTGGCTAACCATCTGCAGGAAGACTCAACCACTTAGAAGAGCAGTTTTAGGAGACTGAAACACCGTGTTACTAGCATGTAAGTCCAAACATTGTCACCTCACAGTTTTGGGGCAGCTTCTTTGAGAATCAGGAGCATGAAGCTGAGGGCCCTGTATGTCCGCCTGTCCCCTGGCTCGTGGTTTTACCTGAGATAAATACTATCAACACAATAGGAAACACCTGTCCCAAATCTTTGCATTCCAGGTGAGCAAGAATAGAGTGACAGGCACTGAGTACACATATGTTTTTAGGGGCACCTGGGTGGCTCAGTCAATTAAGCATCCAACTCTTGATTTCAGCTCAGGTCATGATCTCACGATTTGTAAGATTGAGCCCCTTATTGGACTCTGTGCTGACAGCACCAAGCCTGCTTGGGATTCTCTCTCTCCCTCTCTCTCTCTGCTCCTCTCCCACTCACCCTTTATCTCTCTCAAAAAGAAATAAACATTTAAAAATAAATAAATAAATAAATAAAAGAATGGCATGACTACCCCAGTTACTGGATAATAGAGCTGAGGTTACTAGACTTGATATTGACAAACAGAATATCTACATCTCCAAACCCTACTGTACTTGGGTGCATTTCCTCTGTAATACGTTTGGTCTGGACCATCCTTCAGAAGTCTTAGCTTCCCTTCCTCAGTCCTCCCTGATAGTCCAGGCTGGGAGAGGATGACCCATTTCTAGGCTTTCTCCTTTCCAGGCTTATTATTCTAAATTGTGATTTTCCATCTGTCTTCTCCATTGGACTGAAATTGGGGAGGAAGTCCACTTGGCACAGATGGACTCCAAGAAGGCCACATCCACAGCATGGGATAGAAAGCTGAGGGTGCACAGTATGAGGCTATGCAGGCTCTGGGGAAGGAATACACAGCTGGGTGAACAGGAAGCCACACACACACCCTTTTTTTTTTTTTTTAAGCTTTCTGCTCAGGTGAGCATATGAAACATGATAACACTGATTGGCCAGCTACAAGCCCTGAACTGCCTTCTGTATTGACAAAACCAGGCAGTGTGGTTCCACTACCAGCGGAAGCATGACTGAGGTCATGGGCAGACTAAATCTGACATGGGATACCATAGGGAGGGTGGCAGGGGTGTCCATCATGATGACTGAGGCCTGGGTCCCTGCTGGGGTGGGAACCCCAGAAAATCCCATGAGGCCTGTGGGGGTGAGTGATGGGAAGAGCAGATGTGGATGGGCCCACGCTGGATGAGCCCCATGGGCCACGACCTTGAACACTGTGCCCTATTCTGAGTAAATCCAGACCACAGGCCTACAGAGATCCATCGGATAGGGCTCAGAGACCCACTCTGAAAGCCATAAGGTCTCTTTCCTGCAGACTGCAATCAGCAGTCCTGGGCTGGCTCTTCTACCTCAGCCCTAACGGGACCTCCTTTGTGCCACTTGTAGCTGGGCCCCCTCAGCTCATTTCCCTTCCTGATTGCAATCAGCCCGGTCTGCAGAGGAGGCTTTTCCTAGGCTGGGCTGACGCAAATGCCTGGGGTGGAATCATTTTTTTACAGAGGGCCAGGCCTCTCCCAAGGGGTTGGGGATGACTGTGGCCTGCAGGAGAGGAAGAGGGTTCTGTGATTTCACCTGAAGTGATTCCTTTACAGTCAAGGCAAACCTCAAGGGAGACTTCCAAAGCAGGCCCCAGCTCCTGGTTGCCCTAAGACATTGTGGAAGCACCAGGGAGGATACTCAGTTGTCCTCTGCAGCTGAGCAGCTCCCTCTGACACACATTTGCTTTGTGGAGTGTGACTCTGTTCCTTGCATAAGACTAAGTGCTAGGCTGCACTCAAAGGGCCTCTCCAGGGGGAGTGGGCCCACTACCTCCTACCTCTCTTGTTCTGGCCAACCCTGCACCTTTCTTTGCCCATCACAACCTCCACCCCTGGCCCCATCACCCTGCCTCAGGGGCCTTCCTTTCTATACTCTGGACTAGAAAGACTCTGGATTCTCCCAACCTCCTGCCCTTTAACCTCAGGCTACCAGCCCCCCCCCCCCCCCCCCCCCCCCCGCCCCAAATCATCCCCAGGCAATCATCTCACAGTCTCTAACTCCACCTCTCTAAATCCTTAGGAGCTAACTTTGCCTTCCATTTCACAGGGGACACAGAAACCATTGTCCTTTCCTACCACCAAATGGGCGGACTCAATCCATCACACCTTCTCGGCTGGATGGACTATGTCCACCCAGATAGTCTTTCCCTGAAGCTTCTGCTCAGGTGAGCCTGTGATGCCTGATGCTGGGACCCCTCCCCGTGTGCATCCCCCTCGGCCACCACTGCACTGGCCGGCCACCCAGCTACCAGGCCCGTTCTCAGCTCCCCTCCAGCAGAGAGATCCTCACGTTTCCCTGCCTGGAAAGATCCTTCTCTGACTCTTTGACTCCTCCAGCTGCCCCATCTCTCTCCATCCCTTCAGAATAAAACTTCACAGCATCTACTACTCTGTCTCACCATCGCTCATTCCTCAGCTCATCACCACCAGCATCTGCCCTCACTGCACACTAAAACTGCTCCCCCAGAGGCACCAGTGTCCTCTCTGTCCAGGGGCTACGTCTTATCTTCACCATATGGGCCCCCTCTTGCCACCCTGCATCACTCCCTAATCTGTGACTTTCTGGTGCTCAGCCTCTAGGATCAGAGATACCTGCTTGCATTCAGTCATGGTGAGGCCACTTCCTAGCTGTGGGAGCCAAGCCTCTCTTAGCCTCAGTTTCCTCAGCTGTAAGATGGTGATATAGTAGTACCTGCCCCACAAGTTCATCGCGAGGACTAAATGAATCAACTGGTTCAAATGAAAAGGACTTAGTGCCCAGCATTTGCTAAGTGCTGCTCAGCAGAAGTTTAGCTGCTAGGGTCTTTACCTCCATGCAGTTCTCTGCCTCCCCATCAACTGTGGTCCAGAGAACTCACGCTCCCCACTGGCCACCACCCTGTCCTGGCTCTTCCTAGCCATTCTCCCCCTAGTGGCTGGACTCAGCTTCCCAGAATCCAGACTTTTCAGGACCTGAACCCTCCACAATTCTTTCAATGCCTCTAGCATGAAGCCTAAACCTCATTCTCCTTTGACAGATTTTGTAAGTATTTTTAAAACTGGAGACAAATATTATAAATGTCAAGATTTACAGTAGCACTACTCAGGAGTTTTCTTTGCTATAATGGAATGCAAAGTCAGGACTTGTAAGGGAGCATTTGCAGGAAATGTGCAGCCTCCTTAGCTTTAAAACTCACTGAACTTAAAATTCTCTCAAAAAAAAAAAACTCTTTGAATAAAAAAATAGAGGTTTCTCTCTGTAAGAAATCACACATTTTTGTGAACAAGTCCCAGAAACTATAGAAGTTAACACCAACCCATGGTTGAAGCCCTGTGTCTCTTGGGCAAGGATCCCCAGCCCTGCCTGTGCAGAGTACTTTATTCTTTCTTTCTTTCTTTATTCTTTTCTTTTTTTGTTTTTCAGCTTTTAAGATCCAAGTCTAATAGGGCAGATGAGAACAAATAATGGAAATACAAATAGCAAACATTACATGAGGTCTGTACAAAGTGTGTTGGAGGGCAGATAATAATAGCAGCTCACATTTATTAAGCTCTTGTATTATGAGTTGAGTACTTGTATTTATTTATAGTAGAGGGGGGTCGAGGGACAGAGCAAGCGAGTGAGAGAGACAGAAAGAGAGAGAGGGAGAGGGAGAATCTTAAGCAGGCTTGATCCTATGACCCTGGGATCATGACCTGAGCCGAAATCAAGAGCTGGACACTTAACTGACTGAGGCACCCTGGCGGCCCACAAGTCGAGTACTTTAAATCAGTACTTCTGAAATGTCCTGTGAATCACCTGAGGGACTCATCAAAATGTAATTTTTGATTCAGAAAGTCTGGGGTGAGGCCCGAACATCTACACATCTAACAAGCTCCCAGGTGACCTGAAGCAGCAGTTCCAAGGAATAAGACGAGCGTAGCAAGGCTTGCAATCGATCTCTCTCTCCGCACAAGATACTGAGTTTCTTAAGGGGAAGGGACCACGTCTGTTCTATTTCCAGTGCTTACACACAGCTAATAAAGTTTGTTGAATGAATTATGCCTAGGGAGTACCTCGCTGTAAACTTTCCTGTGTGTTGCCTCATTTCACTGTGCCTTTGAGACACTCCTCATGCTTTGTGGGGATGCTCTGGGATCAGATCTCAGGGCCTTTCCTGGCCCGTGGCTGAGCAGGGAGCCGTGCGTGCTGGCTAAGGGCACTATTCTCACAGCCCTGCCTTGGGTCACAGCTTCTTCACCTGCCTCCTCTGCAGCCACATCCTGGTCCTTGTCTTTACCAGATCTGCTCCTGCAGAGAGGCCTGAAACACCCAAGTTCCCCTGCCTCAGCATAACCTCCTATCCTTCATCTCCTCACGTTGTTTGTTATCAGACCTCACCCTGACCCCTAGCTCCTCCATCCCGCCTCTCCTGTTCTGCTGCCTCAGGCCCAGTTATCTCAGAGAACTCTTCCCCGTGCCCTGACACATTCACCCCTTTGCCAATCCCCCCTGTCCTGGGCCTGTGTCAAGGCCTGACACACCTCATGGGCAGTGCCCCCTCCTCCTTTCAGGGGCTGCCTCTGGGCCCCCTACCCTCCTGGTTTTCCTGCTTCTTCTCTAGTCGCTCCTCCTTGGTTCTCTATGGACTCTTCCATAGTCTGTCCCTGCCCTCTTTCCCACTGGGCACAGCTTCCCTACCCGGCCTATGCCTGCCACATCCGTGCTCCCACAGACTGGGGTCCAGACCCCTGCAACACAGCTCTCTCCACTGTTCACCTGCCCCCATCATGAGAGAACCAGCCTGAAACCAAAAGCTGCCCTCCTCTCCTCCCTTGCCTCGCCCCTCAGAGCTTCCAGTTCTACTTCCTAAACCTTCCTAGGCCAGCCCCTTTCCCCTTCAAAGACCCCTATCCTCAGGACCCCGGGCCCAGCTCCTCCATACTACCAAAGGGATTGCCCCGTGCTTGCAGCCAAGCCTCCGCTAAGGGTTAAGATCCCATAACGCAGGACAGAGTCAGGCTGTCAGAACAACGAAAGAAGAATGAGCATCTGGTGTCTGGGCTCCATCTGCCCCCTGCCAAGACTAGAAAGTATTGAGGAGAAGCAGCCCAAAGGCCATGAGGCAAACCACTGGGGGCTTTAACGCTAGTAACTCAGCATGGGGGTCAGGGGTGTCTCGAGACATGCTTCACGGTGAATGAGCCCACATGCGAACAGTTAGCTGTGTGACAAGGCTCCAGACAAATCCTTGTGTGTTCCAGTAGGCCTTCCCCTGGACACCCACACAGGACTGGGGGAAGCCAGCCATGGTGGGCAATAGGAGGTCAGTCAGAGCTGGCCAGGGGATGGCAGGACCAGGTCCCACCGGGCAGGAGGCTTGAGGGAGCTCAGAGTCAGGCAGCCCCTCACCTGTGAGAGGGGTCCTTTCACCCGTTTCCACTCTGTCCAGTGGCCAGCCCGTCTCTTATCTTCCTAGGCAAGAGGAGGAGCTACCCTCTGAGTAATTCTTTTCCAAGTTTCACTGATCTCCAGCACTAGAAAGTGATGAATAAGTCTGTGGTTTGCTATGGAGGTTCCATGTCAGATAAAGATTCTTCCACCTCCGCCCCTTCCTACACCGACAGGGTGTACGCACACTGCCTCAGCGCATAAAAGACAGGAGACTGTGTTGGATGCTTCAGAACACCACAAAGGACCAGGACAAGACAGAGTAGACCCTGCCTGCCTGAATATGAGCAACTGCCCCATCATGTACCTTCTCCTTCTGCTGCTTGGATTCCAAGCGCCTCGGGCACAGGGGCGGCCCTTTACGACACACCAGCTGGAGAAATACTCTGCAATGATCGATGAAATTATGGAGATCTTAGACAAGTCACCCTTGCCTTCACAGGTGAGCAACTGGGATAAGGCTGGTATAGGGCAGGGAGGGATGGCAGGTGCCTCAGTCCAACAGGACTCATGGACTCTCTCCTCCTCTACCCCCAAAGGACCCCTTGGACCCGAATGACACAGAGACCCTGAGGGTAAGCACTGAGCCCACACTTGGGAGCACTTGGATCCTAATCTATTCCCTGCCTGGGTGACCTGAAGCATGTCACATCATCTTGCCTAGCCTCCATTTTTCATCTGTAAATAGGATTAACAGTACCTATCTCAGTGGGTCATTGTGAGAATTAAGCGGGACAAATGCACAGAGTCACCAGACCAGTGTCTGGTGCTAACTAGGTTGAATACGTTTCCCCAGCCATATCTATAATATGAAAATGCTTTTTTTAAAAAAAAATTACAAATGAAAGGCAACCATAGGTGAACAATTCCAAAGGCCTTAAGCTCATCATTGTTCAATGGGGGAGCCTGAAATTTCCCTCATGAACATGACTGCTTCCTTCCTTTTTCTTAAGACACTAAGTCATATTTTTCATGCTGATTGGCTCTTGACATTATCATTTACAGTTATTTTTCCTAATTCCAGTTGGCTTCCATGGTTATCTCACCTTGGTTTGCATGGCACTCCTTGGGTCCAACAAGAGGTTGAATCTCTCCTGAGTTTATTGGCCATTTGTATTCTCCTCTTTAAGGCATGCATAGTTCACAGACTGTACCCATGTCCTACTGGGGTCTCTGATTTTCCTCCTGACTTCTAGGAGGTTAGATTGGATAAAGGTATCCAATCAAGGCAATAATCCTGGTATCTGGCCTCCTAGCTGCAAATATTCCCCTTAGTCACCCCTCTACCTTTTGTAGATCTTCTTTTGAGCAATGTTTTCCCCCTCAAGTGCAGAAAGATCCACCCAGGCCCTGTATGCAGCTTGCTTGGAGCCAGGGGCGCTTGGGGCTGAGACAAGTAGGCTTTCTTTGGGGTGTGCACTTACCTTTAGACCTGTGCCCTGAAGGTCATCTCAGGAACCCACCTGGGCAAGAACAGGACTTGGAGGGGATTGTCTAAGGATGTCCCTGAAGGCAGTCTTGGAAAACTGGGCATGACTTGAGCCATGGGAAGGCGGAACCCCAACCTTCTCCCCTTAAATGTATTCTTGGTCCACTTAGAAAAATACCCTTCTGAGGCCAAACCTGAATGCATTCTTAAAAGCTGCAGGAAATTTCGCTGAATATGGACTGAAAATCCAGGACAATCTTAAGGTGGGTGAAGCTGTTGAGGTTTTGGGGTTCCCTGGTTTAGCCTCGGGGGGGGGGAGCAGGACCTGCTCCTTTTTCAGGTGAGTCCCTGACTGTCTGCTTTGGTCTCTTCCCACAGGAATTCCTACCACTCCTGCCCATTCCCACATCCACGGTAAGCTGCCCTTCCCCCAAGATGCCCCGGCAGGTGGTACTCTTAGCCATGACCTGGCCTCTAGCCCATCACCTACCTTCCAACCTAATGCCACCTTCCTGGTTTCTTCACAGGGAAACCCAATCCATATCAAGAAGGGTAACCGGGTTGATTTCCAAAGGAAATTGACTAAATATCTGGAAATCCTTGATAACTTTCTGAATTTCAAGGACAAACACTGAGTCTTAGAATTCTCCATCTGAAGCCCCCTCCTCTGGGCCTTCTCACCGTGGGAACTTGGACATCAGACATGGCAGAACAGCTGAAGATTCTGGGATGTTTCTCACATAGTCCAGGACTGGAGGGATTTCACTTTCTCCTGTGGAGTCAGATGAATTGTTAATTATCTGATTTCTGAAATATGCTGCCCCCATTTGGCCCTTTGTGATTATGCTCTCATTTATATTCTGTTGAAGTTATTTATTTATGTATTTTTATTTATTATGTGAAATGTATTTATTTTGGCAAAGGAGTCTATGTACTGCTCATTCTAAATAAGACTCAAGAGGGGGATTTGGGGGCTTGTTAATTTGTACCTCAGGTTTTAAACTGGTTTCTATGCATCTGAGAAAATAAACCACACTCTCTGAACAACTGCTTTGTTGCCAGTGTCTTGATCTGACTCAGTCTTAGTAACTCTCTTGCCTGGTGATTGAGCAGCCCTACAGCCACCACCCCCAGCAAGCCTCCCTGCCACCGGATGGGCGCCGGAACCCACACCCTGGCAATCTGCGGTCTACTGGGGAGCCAGATTGAGTTTTAGAAAATGCAAATCTGACCAGGTTGGTCTGATACTTTATTTTCCAGTCCTCAGGGGGGCTTCTGGACCTTGTCCTTACCCTTAGGATAGCAAGAGAGGCCTGCCTCCACTTGTTGCTTCTATATACTTATGCCCACAACTACCAACCTCCTTGATGTTCCAGCCAATAGAAACAGTGTGACTTCCTAGATGAACTACACACCTTTTTTCACACCTCTCAATCTTTACCCACACTGACACCTCAGCCTCAAATGCTCTGATCCTCACTCTGCATGATGAGTTCCTGCTTCAGAGACCAACTCAGATGCTGACTACCCCTGGCTTGTCCACACTATTTTAGGACAGAGCTCTTGTCTGAAATAGGTGGATAGACAGGGACCCAATGGAAGGACAGCCATATAGCCCAGGCTGGCACAGTCTGATTTGAATGGTGGAGGGGGGACACCACCGAGTGTGGCTTCAATGTGCTGCTTGACCCTGAGGTCCCAGTGACCCTGTAGCTCTGAATGCCTCCCTCCCTGGCCCTCCTGCATGCTACCCGAGTGTGCTTTGTCCAGTCTGGTGTTGTGGGGGAGAGAGGGGAGAGCGAGCCCTCCTCTGTCACCATGCTAAGGAGCAATGTCATTCTGACTTCTCACAAGTCCCATGAAGGCTTAGGATGCTGACACCAGATGCTAGGGTCCCAGCCCTCTTCTTTTGTTTCCCACCTTGACCCACCTCTCCCTTTAGGTCATGGATAAGAAAGAGCCCAGCTGCTTGAATAGGACAAGAGAAAGTAAATGATCTGCTACCCCCACCTCAGAAATATATTCCTCCACATTCGTCTTCCTAATAAAATTTTGTGTTCCCATGAAAATAATTTTCCTCTCACTCATTCCACCTCTCTCCAGCCCGGTCCACAGACAGCACTGTGGGTGCTCAGGGAAGATTCTGTGGACTTGGCCCTGGGAGGAGCTGGAGAAGCTGCTGCAGTTTCCAGTGGAGCCACTAGGGGGAGGCAGGCCACCGGTGAGGGTGCTCCAGGACTCTGCTGGGAGGATCTGAGAGCCCGTGCCCCAGCTTCCTGATTCCTTGCTGGTTTTCCACTTCTACTTTCCCACTTCTACTCTCCTGCCCCATTTTCTCTCCCACCCACACCTGGTGGCTGGTGCTGTTTTCATCCGGGCTGAGGCAAGCATTTGTGCCCTGCTCCCTTGTTCCCAGAATGAGTCCTTGCTTGTCACCTCCTCTTCACTCCCTGGAGAATGGGTCAGCTGCCATCAACCTGTGCCAGCCTTGCTACCCTCTGCCCTGGTGGAGAGGAGATGGACCCTGTCACCTGTCTTGCCATGTTTCTCCCACACCTCATCTTCAGCAGCCCAGAGCTGAGGGTGGTTGGAACCAGCTCATACTGGCTCACAGAGCCAATTGTTAAATCTTGAAAAGTTGCCAGCTAGTTATCAAACCATCTGTACCTTGAAACAGGTCACAGTGAGAGTATTTACACTATGGACATGGGTATATGCCACAAAGTGGACTCCTTCCCCTGGGATTCTGTGGTTTAACTTTTACCAGCTGCTGGAGCTGTCCTCTCTTGAGGTGTGGAGAGGTAGCTAGCAGTCTGCTATGTTGTTCTTAGCTGGCTGTCCCCATTCAGGGCCCCTTCTCGAAGCTCTGTTTGTGCTGGAGCCTTACTATTCTCACTCCAGGCTTGATGGCACTATATTCCTTCAGTGCCTGGGACTTCAGACATTCAGCAAATTCTGGCTGAGCACTTATGTATCATGGCTTATATTAGACACTGGGGATATGCCAGTGAACCAGATAGATGGAGGAGGTCTGGGGAGATTGCTTTACATTGAATGGTCTGGGAAGGCCTTTCTGAGCAAGTGACACATAGGTTGCAACCTGAATGGCAAGAAAGTGCCAGCTGTGTGACAACTGGGGAGGAAAGAGCTCTAGACAGGGGGAACAGTGCAAAGATCCAGAGACTGGGCTGAAAGCGTTCATGGAACAAAGATGAGCTGTGATAGGAGTGAATGCTGGGTGGGGAGCCCACAACCCTCCTTTAGTTTCTCTCCTTTCCCTCCTCAGGCCCAGGCCCTGTATTAGTGACTAAGGACTACAGGAGGCAGGAGGTGGTGCTCAGGTCAGACATAGACCTGGCCCAGGAAGACTTGAGGGTGTGGGGGAGGGAGGTCAGCAAAGAGAGCCCCACAAAGCAGGGGGTAGACTAGTGGAGGTGACATTATTGAGAGGAGGTGAGCCTTTTCCAATATTCTGGGATCTCACCACTGCCCTTCTTACAGAACAGAGGAACATGGGCATGAGCCACTGAGGCTCACCCTTGAGTCCAAACCTGTGAACATGCCTGGGGCCAGCACAGCCCTGGGCTGGGGCCTAGAACCAGGTCAGGTTGGGGCATCTCTACATCATGCTCAGCTGCCTTCAAGGAGAGGGCTGATGACTTACTGGCACAATGGGAGGCCCCAGGGTGCTCACATCTCCCCAGGAGGTCTGTCAGTTTCATGTCTTCTCTCCATAGCCTACCCAGGCGGTGTCTGGTGCCAGGTCTATAAGTCCATTTGCCACTAGTGGGCAGCAAAGCCCCATCAAAAGTCCCAGGACGGCCATGAGAAAGTCAGTTTCTACCTTCCCAAATCCAAGGTGCCTTTTCAGCAGGAAAGTAGAGGACTTCAGTCAGGAATTTTTTCTTTAATTTTAATTTAGGAAATATAGTTTTTCATTGGAAGGGCAATATAAGATACCATATATCCTCTTTACTTAAAAATTTGGAAATGTAGACAAATAAAGCAGAGAGAAATTGCTAGGAAGGACAGTGTGTAAGGAGAGGTCTCCTCAAAGAGGCATCACTCACCTTACTCCAAAGTGTGAATCCTCCTGCTCCAGGAAAAGGCTCTGCTCCTCCCACCCTGTCCTGGAAACTACATTTGACTCAGTTCAGTAAATAACCTGAGGACCCACTAAAGCTTACCCAGGCTAGGGCAGGGGGCTGGGGAGATACTGAGTCAGGTCCTTGGGGGCCTGTTGACCGTGTCCAGTTTGGCCCCGCACAGTGTGGTGGGGGTTATTTCAGACAGAGCAATGGATAAACAGGTATGGGTCTTGTTAGAGGGGCTTCCCACAGACGGTGATGCACGGGGAGCTTGAGAAAGGACTAGGGGTTCATCTTGCAGAGAGAGATACAGAAAAGGATGTCCAGCAGATGACATTGGGGAGCAAGGGAATGAAGATCTAAGAGTACAGGGTAGGCTGGGAGCACAGGAGCATCGAGGCCACTTAATAGGGCCAGAGTGTGGGTGCCAAGTGGCTTGGTGGAACCAGGCCCTCAAATCACTGCCTTTGCTCCTGGAGCCCAGTCACCCAGGGCACCTAGCACCTCTGGGTCTCAGCCTAGTCCCCTTCCCTATTCATTCCTCTTTGATCCCAGGCCAGCCCAGCCTAGTCACTGTGGAGACAGCAAAACTGAACAACCCTGGCCTGAGGAGTGATGGGTGTGTAGAGGAAGAGAGAGGATGGGGCCACAAAAGAAACCACATTTAACATCCACAGGAAAGGTCCAGAACAGAGGGAGAGAGATGCTGAAGGAAAGAAGAGCTGGTCAAGCAGAGCAGGACCCTGGCCCATAGTGGGAGGGAGGGAAAGGCAGAGGCTGTCTGGGCCAGAGTAGAGTGTTGAGTGAATTCCCACTGGGGGCCAGGGCCTCAATTTTCCCCTTGAAAACCTCAGGTTAGTCTTCTGAAGGGGGCTGGGAGAGACAGATCAGGCAAAGTTGCTGCTGCCCTCCTGGGCCAGGGAGGAGCTCAGGGAATCCCCTCAATGACCTCATGAAATCGGTGATTAACTCTAGTTTGCAAATGAAGAAACTGAGGCACAGAGAAATTAAGGGGGTCTTTGACTCCAGAGGCTGTGAATCCTTAATCCACAGTGCTTTGGCCAATGCCCACTGAGGCACAGGAGCCTTTCAACTGTGGTCCCCCAGTGGATCCAGGCCTCTGGAGGGACCTCCTAGCCCTGCCACCTTGTGGTTCCAGCTCCAGCGGTGAGCGGCACAGCCACAGAGCCTCCGCTCCACCCCACCGAGCCACCACACAGGTATCGCCCAAATTCTCTACATGCCCACTGTCTCCTCCTACCTAGTGACCCCCACATACACACACACAGGGCTGAGATGCAGAAATTGGCCCTCAGTGCTCCTGTCCATGCATCCTCCATCCCCATGCCTCCTAGAGCTTCTGATAAAGAAACCACTGGCTCAGAGCTCTCTCCTGCCTTGGCCAGCAGTCAAGGCCTCCCTACTCTAGCCCAGCTCCTCAAAGACCCCAGGGTCAGCTTGCACTGCAGCTTTGGCTCATTCTTTGATACCCTCCCCCTTCCCTCTGCAAGCCTTCCTTGCTCCCTAGATTCACAGAGTCCTAGACTGAAGCCTTCTTACTGCTTCCTCAGACCAGCACTCCCGACCCTAGCTGCCCCTGGGACTTCCTTCAGCAGGCGCCGTGCAAGTGTCCTGAAAGTGTCTTGACTGAGCCCTGCCCTGGAGGGCACATGGGCTGTGCTGGAGACCAACCAGGTGCAGCCAGGGACAGCAGGCGGTGCGGATGAAGATGTGCACCTCTGAAGTGACCATGTTAGGGAGGCATGGGCCTCTGGAAGGGGAGGGGAAGGGCAGTGACTCGGTATGCAGAGGACAAAGTTATAGCACAGAGCTATAGGAGCACGGGAGTGGGGAGTGGGTTGGTGGAGTGCTCTCTCTCCTCCTTCCACTGTATCTGTCCTACTTCTAGTATGCAGGAAGGGACCCTCCTGAATATGGTAATAAAAACAACAGATAGCCACTCCTTCCCCTCAGAGGGGCTGTGAGCCCTGAAGCAGGAGGGGCACGAAACACTGGGGATGGGCGCACCTGCACCAGTGGGTACCCAATAAATATGGCTCTGTTCTCCTCAGGCTGATGGCCAGACTCAAGGATTACTTGTTCCTACAAGGCAAGGCCCTGGGCCCCTGGCAGCCTGGGACCACTGCCTCCTTGCCAGAACAGAGAGGCGGGCAGTACTAGGGAGAATAGTCCCCTGTCCTGATGTTCTCAGTTGGCTCTTTCCCTGTGACTGTGCCATTTCCCAGTCAGTGGATCTCAAATATCCAGGCTGCCCAGCAGGGTTTTCCTCCTGGGGCTGGGTGTGGGGAGGTATTGGGGCACTTGGGAGGGGTCTGTACAGGGAAACCCCCTTCAGAGAAGCCTACCTCCAGGCCACAAGAACTCTCTGGAGGATGGTCCACATCCCAGCAATCACTCCTCTCAAGCCAGGAAGATAGATGCTGGCAGGTGGTGAGGGAGGCACCCAGTCAGCCAAAATAGAAAACATCCCTCCATGTAGCCCAGCACTCTCCAAAAGCCGCAAAGTGGGCCATCATCCTCTTGTGGAGATGAGCCACTTGGGGCTCAGAGATTAAAATCATATCCTGAGGTGATGTAGCAAGAAGGGTCAAGCTTGGAGGCAAGCCTCCAATTCTACGTTCATAGAAAAGGGAGCTGTCACACACCAGCAGGCTATACAGGGAACTCGGCTACAACCCATACTAGGGGTGGCCTGTGGGAGTGAGAAATGTGTGTTCAGGGAGAGAGCATTTTGAGTCTGTTGCTCCAGGGCTGGGAGGAGAAATCTCTAAGGACCCCCTTTAGCCATCCCAGAGACATTCTGTGGTTGCCCGCCCCGCCTTCCCCCAACCCTGGCCATCTCCATTCATGACCACTTTTATCATTATTCCTCTTGGGCCCTCCGCCTCAGAACAGAGCCTGTTCACTTATGTGAGGGGCTAGGGAAATAAGCTGCCAGAATGAGTTGGGTGCTCTGCCCAGAGGCAGAGGTGCATAACAGAAGGCAAAGGATGTGGCCTTAGGGTTCAAGGCCAGGGCCCTCTGGGACCTGAAGAACCAGAAGCAAGAAATGTGCCTGCCTGAATAGTGCCTCAGTGAGAGTCTGAGGGAGCCCAGGCACTTCAGAAATGTCCTGAAGGAGCTCATTCCAGAACCGCCAGAACAGAAAGCTCACATCTGCAACCTTCATTCTGGTCCATCAGCCCCAGAGGAAGGCAGGTGTGGGAGCTGGGCACAGATCCCCAGGTACTCAACCAGCACACTAGCCTGGATTTCAGCCTCAAACACCGAGGACAGTGAGAGGCATGGTAAGGCTTACAAGGGTGCAAAGGCTTCTGGTCTAATGATTTCTCTTCCTTTTCAATTTTAATGCAGCACCCAAAGGCTCTTTCCCAAAGAGATAGATAAAGAAAGTGCCTCCTTCTGGATGCCTAGTGACACTCCCACCTGGGGATGAGGCCAGGGGACAGAGATTCAGAGGCAGAGGATGCATATCCAGCCTTGGAGAAAGTACTCTGGGCAGGAGGCATAAGTGGTGGAGAGGGCATCATGGAGGGCATGCCTGATGAACCCATCTGTGGGGTGTCACCAGCCTGAGTGTACAGCTAGGAAACAGCAAGGAAGACCCAAGAACCAAGAAAGGAAGCAAAAAAGGGTGTCTCATCATCCTTGGCCCAGTCTTACAAGTTGGTGCTCCTGGGCACTACCCAAGGTGCAGCTTACTCTGACTTGCTCTTCACCAATGACTTCCAAGTATCTTGGGTCCTGACCTCTTTCTGACCTCTGGGCCCATATAGCCACAACTAATGGAGTCTTCCTAGAGGTCGTTGGCCTCCTAAACTTGCCACATCCAGTCCAGTCTAGAACAACTCCCCAAACCTCACTGCTACCTTGGGTTTTTCCCATTTCAGCAAATAGCCTCATTGCCCACCCAGCTGCCTGAGCCATAACTCTGAGTACCAGATTCCTCATTCACCTCATGCCCCAAAGCCACCCATGCAACATGTCCCATAACGCCTTCTCTTAATTTGTTTCACTCTTGTTGATTTCCCCTCTTGTCTCTTCATTCTCTGTGCACATGTTGGTTAATGCCCTCAACATGGTGTCCATGAGTCTAGGTAACACCCTCACTCTCCCTACCTACTGCGATCACCAAACATGAGTTTGGTGCAGTGCAGCCACAAGTGGTGGGCCCTCCTATAGGCTTGGATGCAGAAAGTCTGCACATGGTTAACAGTTTACCACCTTCAGATCCTCCTAGATCAGTCAGGATTCACCAGTGCCAGGGACTGGGTACACCCAAAAAAGACTTGGTTTTTTGAGGTATACCTCTAGGGACATAGACAGAGGAAATGCAGGATGGATCTGCCTGGAGCTGTGACTTCACAGCTGCTTTGTGGCTGTGACCACAAAGGCCAAAGTATGTTGCTTGGTGTGTCTGGTGTGGCCTGGAGTGACCAAGGATCCCTTATCAGGGAAAAATGAGTGACTCCTGGTGCTGTCCCTGCACCAGGGACTCTTAAGTACAATGCCAAGACCCTGTAAGCTCTGAATCTGGGTGGAGGCTGGGCTTTCTACCTCACTGCATCTGTCCAGAAAGATCCTGTCAGGGGCTATGGCTGGGCAAGGGGCATCTGTCCCTGATAATTCCAGCAAGGCTGAGTCTTCTTCCTAATTTAGGCTTCAGAAGCCTAAAGAGAAGGAAAGAGAAGAAATGTTGAAGCACTACCTCCTTCCTGGGAGGTTTCTCCCACAAAGGACAGGCAAAAGTTTCCTCTTGTTGTTCCTCTGTGAGGCAGCAATAATTAAACCCATTGTAGAGATGAGTGACCCAAGGCTCAGGGAGGAGGGACTTCCTTGGGCTACCCAGGGATCGGCGGTGGAGAGCCCAAACCTGAAACATAGAGATGCCTGGGCAGGAGTCTCTATTGGGGAAATTCTGCCCTTGGCAGTCAGGGCTTCCCTGGGACATTCATGGGCCACTCTGGCTTCACTGACAACACTTGGAGGAGTCTCCTTTTAAGCTGCCCTAACGGGGAACATCTCACATATCTGGTCTAGCCAGGCGACCAGCATTTCCTGGCATTCTGATCCCTGAGATAGCAACAGAAACAGCAGGGGAGCAGGAACAGATAAGGGTTCAATCTCTGTCTCCACCATCACAGACTACGTGGCCTGGGTGGGCCTCTGGTCTCCCGGGCCCCCACACTATGGGTTGGCAGGCTTAGGGAGTATGCGATCAGCTGAGATGCCTGTGTAGGGGTTCCATGGAACATGAAGCACAAGGAGGCCTGTTTCCTTCCCGCCGTGGTAACTTCCTCTGTGATACGGAGCCCAGGGTGGCCACACCCCATTTCCTCCAGAGCCTGTGGGAGGATGCTCACTGGAAACCCCTTCCAGAGGGTTTTCTCCTGGCCCTGTGGGAAGGGGCCAAAAAAGAGTCACACTGTCCATCACTGGTCCCCGCCCCAACCCTCCTACTGTTCCGTCTGGGGCTCCTGAGTCAGCACACTCGCTTGATGTTATCGCTGCCACTTTCCATGCGGTGCAATCTAGGAATGCCTGCCCGTGTCATGGCCTCAGCCTTGATGTCATCTCTCCAAAAAAACAAGATGTGTGGCTACCCACGAACCTCATGGCCAGACCCAGGAACTCTGTCCTTCCCATGGTGACTTTGGGACCAGTAGGCCCGCTGCTGGCATGGACCTCTCCTATGGCTCCTGATTTTCCTCCTTTCCTGCTCTACCAGAGCCCTGGCCACTGGTCAGTCTCTCACATTTCTAATATGTCCCTAACCCTTAAAAACTGCTGTGCTGGCCTTCAGCGCTTCTTCCTGACTAACCCTCTGTGGCCTTAGTTGTTGCATGGACAGGAACCACTCACAGGCAGATCTGTCTTCTGCACAAGCAGCCTCCAAACAGCTGAAACTTCCTGTAGGTCCACAGACACTGTAAACCTGCTCCTTCATCCCTGGGTCCCCATGTTAGATACCTGGACAGTGGTTCTAACTCTTCTTACTTATATTCAAAAGCACTCTCTAGAGAGGGTGTTGAGTAGATTAATCTTGCTCCCCCATCCATAAGGCTACAAATTCCATAAAGGCAGGGCCCTATTGGTTTTCCATCATCCTTGTATCCTCTTCCCCTGCTGGGAACCTAGTAGGCACTCAATAAAAATGAATGAATGACTGAATTACTCCATTATATCATCTAGTCCTATAAACTTCTACCTCCTCAGTCTCTCTGGAAGCTGCCTCCTCTTTACCATACCTGCTCCTGAAACTTGCTGTCTCTCCATTCCCCAAACACTCTTCCTCTAGCCAGTCCTCTCCATCCCTCCCACAGTGTGACTTGCCCACCTGACGTTACCTCCCCTTTCAGCTTGTGCTGGGAGGCAGCATTCTCTGGGGAAGCTCTTTGGTCCCCATGGATCCTCAAGTTGGGAAAAGCATTTCCTTGGGATCCCTCAGCTCTGAACTTCTTTCCCCCATCCCTCCTTGGATCTACACAGTGAGAGAATCCACTGCTCTCTCTAACATGCTGAGAGCCTCCAGGGCCAGAAGTGAGGGCCAGTGGGAGGGTCCCATCCACCTCCTCCCCAGCACAGAGCCTAGTACAGATTGGAAAAATTTGCTGACTAACTGTCTGAGCTGTGACGACTCATTTCTAAAAGGAAAGTGGTCTTCCATCTCAGAGGGACCACACCAGCCCTATGCCTCCCTGACTACTCACTTAGCTACTCACTGTGGCTCCCACTCTCCACCGCCCAGGTTCCAGAGCATGGTCTGACACAGACCTCCACTCTGTGTGGCATCTGCCTCTAGTGTCCTAAACTACTCTGGTGCCTCCTAAGCGCTTCTTATAAGGGGCTGAGCAGAGTCCTCATGGAAAACGGGGAAGCACCAGGGCTGGACATGATACATCCAGGCTCAGAAGGGCAGGGCTGGCCTCATGTTGGGTCCCAGATCCTGGCAGGGGCCCCAGCTAGGTCTGGAGGACTAAGGTATGCATACTAAGGTATGCAAGGGCAGTGACATTTCTGCCCTATAGTGAAAGCTGCCAGGGCTGCAGGCTCAGGCCACAGTACTTAGACCCTAATTTCTACCTGCTCTAGAGGCCTGTCTACTTGAGTCCAGCAGAATGTCATCACTCCATCCATCCAGACTGAATCTGGGGCCCCAAAACATCATACCCAGTGTGGGGACCTTCTCCCATATCAGAGGGCACCTGCAGAAGCATGGGGACTCACATGGATGCACCTCGTATAAAACACCCCTGCCCAGCACACTTGGAAGTACAGACACATCCAATCATACTGACATACAGACACTCAGAAATGCACACGTGTGCACCCATACTCCTGTGGCCAAGAAACTCACAGCACGGGGCAGCAAGCACAAACTCGTGCTGTCCTCTCCAAACTCCAATGTGAAAAGCAAACACTTGTCAGCCCCTCAAGCCTCTCAAGAGACTGGCTTTTTCAGAAACAGTTCCTGTTCCTCAGAAAGGCCTCTGGAGCTGGAGGTGAGCTAGGGCAGTGGCCATGTAAAAAAAATTATGCCTGGAAGATCTTGTTTGAGAAACCATTGTTCCCTGAAGCTCCTGGCACCTTCCAGGGGCTCTACGAAGGAGCGCAGCGTCTAAGAAGGGCAGTCTGGTCTGCAGAGGGAGGTGAGGCTCATATAGCTCAGAGGGAAGGGTCACACAGCAAGGTGGTACTGGAGTCAAAATTTGAACCCAGGGCCCTCACCCACCCCAGGTGATCTCTGCAGCTTGGGGGTTAAACACAGCTTTGAAAACCAGGATTGTTGCTGTCAGATGGGATCTTACCATGAAGGAATGCTCTGCAATCTTGCTGGCTGGACATGATGCGCACACACATGCCATTCTCTCTGTTCACAGCGGGCTATGAGGCAGAGGTCCATGGGTGGGCAGACCTTGCTGGAGGCTTTGGATCCTGCTCTGGAGCACAGGACTATGCCATTTGGCTGGAATCTGCTTAGGTGGACTGTGGTGTAGGCCTGTGAGGGTCTTCCCCCACTCAGATCTTTCACTGTGGCCAGAAGAGAGGGATCTAGGAGGAGAAGGAGAGGCTGGTATTGGAATGGGCCCAGGGTGGGCACAGTCAGCCAGGAGGCTTCTTGGGATTAGAGGCAGGGTGGGGAGCCTGGGTGTAGGCGCTCGATCCAGTGTCTCCCAGGCCCCGCCCTGGCCACTCCAGGCCAGGAAGTCAAAGCTGTGCCCAGAGGCCCCTCAGAGGGAGGGGGCAGCCTCATTGGGCAGACTAGCCAGGGAGGGCTGGAGAGTGCTTAAGGAGGCAGGCGGATGCGCTGCCAATTCTTGGAAGGGCTTATTAACAAAAACCCCTGAGCCTGACCACCTGGAGGAAAGGCTCACCGTTCCCATGTGTGATAAGGGCCAGGAGATTCCACAGGTCAGGTAGTTCCCCCGCCTCCCTGGCGTTTTGTGGTCACCATTAATCATTTCCTCTAACTGTGTATATAAGGGCTCTTTTGCCAGTGAGCCCAGTGCTCAGAGAGAAAGGCTAAAGTCCTCAGGAGGATGTGGCTGCAGAACCTGCTTTTCCTGGGCACTGTGGTCTGCAGCATCTCTGCACCCACCAGCTCACCCAGCTCTGTCACTCGGCCCTGGCAGCACGTGGAAGCCATCAAGGAGGCCCAGTGCCTTCTGAACGACAGTAGTGAAGCAACTGCTGTGATGGTGAGTGAGGAAGGGAGTGTGGGCCGTGTCTGAGTCGCCTCACTGGCCTAGGCTGGCCCTGTCAGCTTGGTAACACGGTATTTTCCTTTTCTACAGAATGAAGCAGTCGAAGTTGTCTCTGAAAGGTTTGACCCTGAGGTAAGATACTTCTCTCTGAGACACCTTCCCAGAGGCCTCTGCCTTGGGGGTGGGGATAAGCTCATTTTAGATGGACTTTCACAGGGTCCGCATTCTCCTCAGCCACCTGGGTACCAGAAGGAGGGGTGCTCAGGAAACCAGTGGCCTTGCCTCTGTGGCAGTCATGTAAACTCCTTCATTAGCTGAGAAGCCACGGACAGACCTAGCATTCAAGGGGGTGGGGGTCACCAGGGGACCGGTGGGGAAGCAGGAGTTACTTTGAGACCAAGCCCTGTGGAGACAAGAGTGCTGACTACAGAGAGGCGCAGAGGTATTTCAGAATCAAGCCTTGATCACACAGCAGGTCTAAATTGGGCTACTTTCTGCCCAATTGGTGGGGGGATAGCAACCTGCTTTCCTGGGGACTGGGACCCTCTTGAGATGCCAGGGAATGTGGCTGTGCTGATGAGGGTGGCCTGAGCTGAATGGTGAAGATACATGTTTGCATGAACAAAGCAGTATGTATGACTAGACCCAGCATCATCCTGTGCCCCTCCCAAACCCTACTCTTGAGGGACAGGGCTGAGAACAGGAAAGAGTGATGAGGAGGGTGTCATGTGCCCACCAGAGGGCACTTGGCCACTACTCACCAACGAATGGACATTTCCCACAGGAGCCGAAATGCCTGCAGACCCACCTAAAGCTGTATGAGCAGGGCCTACGGGGTAGTCTCCTCAGCCTCAAGCAGCCCCTGAGAATGATGGCCAACCATTACAAGCAGCACTGTCCCCTTACACCGGTGAGTGCCCATGTCAGGGTCCCAAGCTAGAAGGTTTTGGCCTAGGAGGGTTGAAGACTGGATAAAAGGAGGGGCCTTCCACTGTAGCTGATGAAGACCCCACAGGGTTTCTGTGTCAACAGATTTGTAATGATTTGCCCCTTCAGAGAGCCAACAGCCCTGCCTATTTTTATCTCTAGGAGTTAAGGCCATGGAGCTGGGAGCCTACATACTCCCTAGTGGGAGTATGCTTACGCTCTTATTATCATTAATGGGCTCAGCAGTGAGGCAAACTCAAGGAAATTCAGGGCCCACCTAAGGTTCAGGATACATTCCTGGGCCCAAATGCTACCTCCTAACAGGACTTCCTCAGCCTCTTGTGAGGTTCCTAAATTGCATGGGAGTAAGGAGGGGGTCATATATAGATTGGACAAATGCCCCAAACAGTCCTTTCCTGTGAGGAGAGAGGTCCGTGGCCTTGACTGCTGCCTGCCCCTTCTGGGTCGCTGGAGCTGGCCTCTGAACAAAAAGGCAATTTGTCAGGTGCTTGGCCCTGGCTACGACTGGAGGAATTGTGCACTCTGTGGGTGACACCTGGTGGCAACCTGTCACCTGATCCAGGTCAGGATGTGGGTCCAGAATGGGTTTTAACAGGCATTGCAGAAACACACTGGTACTTTGCTCACATTACTCATTCATACCTGGACTCAATTTTCTTTTTCTTTCTTTCTTTCCTTTTTTTTTTTTTTAAGGAAACTCCCTGTGAAACCCAGAATATCACCTTCAAAAATTTCAAGGAGAATCTGAAGGAATTTCTGTTTAACATCCCCTTTGACTGCTGGAAGACAGCCTAGAAGTGAGGCAGGCCAGTGCAGCCAGGAGACAGCCCTGAGAGCACACCTCACGACTCACCGCCCTCGAACCTACAGATTGCTGAAACTCAGGATCTTCACCTTGGAGGGACCATAGTGGGGGCTGTGGCCATGGGGGTGGGGTGGGGCAGGGCATAGACTTGTGCTGAGACATGCTGCCCGATACAGGCTTGGTATGGGGAGCGGGCAATGTTTTACATTGGCAGGGATCAGTAATATTTATTTATATATTTATGTATTTTAATATTTATTTATTTATTTATTTAAGATCATACTCTATATTTATTCAAAGTGTTTTACAATAATAATAAATTAAAAGCCTCTTCTTATTTGTGCAATTTCTAGTTTATTTTCAAGCATGAGCGAATGCTGACGGTGTTCTCCTCCCCCACGGGGCAAGGATGGGAGGAGCTGCAGGGTTAGGGGGGGCCTGAGGGGCGACACTGTCAGAGCAGAAGGGAGGTGAGAGTTGGCCTGGGTGCTACATTCTGCACACTAGATATGCTTCCTTGGATGCTCAAGGGGTTCCAATGCAAGACAAGGTTTTCAGGTTCATTTGGAAGTCTGAGGAACCTGGTCAGTGGACACTCTGCTCCAGAAAAAGGACTTTATACTTCTTGAGAAGGCTTGGGGGTTCTTGGGGCTTGGGTGGCCACTAGCTGAATGGGCCTGCCCTTGAGAGAGGCAAAACCCTTATGCCCCTGGGCCCCGTGACTACAACTAAGCCCTCATACTCAGGTCTTCAACCACTCCTAAGGTGAACCAGTAGATAGACTAGCTGTTAAAAAACAACAACAAAAAAAAAACAAACATTAAAACCAACAACAAACAACAACAACAACAACAAACCACAGAGGTCAGAGCTAAGCATATTTACCAAACTTTCCCCCAAATGGGTGACCTTAATCTATGAAAATCAGAATGTAAATTTAGAATTTGTTAGTACATGACTCTACTGTGGCATTTTTCTAAGCTGGCATTTGTTTTTACATGAAGTTTTGCATCTAATCAGGTGCCCTTCCCTAAAGTCCAAGGCCTTCAGGCCAAGAAGGAGCAGTGCTCTTCTCTTCCCTTTGCCAGCCCGGTTGGAGGCCGCGCTCCTGAACCCATTTTCTTGTGTCCCTCCTGCAGACAATGAGGAAGTGGGTGTGTCCTCAAGTGTCAGGTGGACAGCAAGGCCAGCCTTCTCTTTGACAGATGGGCCTGAGGAAGCTGGCTTGGTGCAGCTGTTCCCCCGACTGGCTTTCTCTCCACACCACCTACTCTCTCTGCTCTAGCCTGCACCTGCAGGCAGCACCAGTCCTGACCAAAGACCTGTTCTAACAGGCAGGCAAAGAAGGGTCATGACTCTAGATGTGATTACAAATAAAAATTCTTAGACCAAGACTGATTTTCAGCAACAACAAGAATCCATAAAGTGTGCTGTGGTCATAGAAAATGCATGAAAAGCATATCTTGCCCACTGATAAGGTCCTCTCTGTCTTCCACGTAAGCCAGTGATGACTGATAAGAGATTTAGCATTTCCTTAGACTCACATATATAGGTACCCCTCTCCACAGAAATGTGGAGCCAAACCCAGGGCTCAGATCGGCTTGGAGCTACCCTCAAGTCATACCATGTACCTGTATATGCTCCTGGCTTGTGCACTCTGGGGATTAGAAAACCATTTTGCCTCAATGAAGACAGTCAGCGCATCTGTCCACGACAATCACACCGCAGTCTGTGCTGAAATTCAGAAAGAACTTTCGGCTGACAACATTATATACAATGTAAGTCTGGGTCTTCATCAAACATCACTTTGCTCTTAGAGGCCCTGTGTGTTTCTGACCAGCTTCTCCTTCTTCCAGGGTTCCTTCAAAAGGCCCCAGAACACCAGTGAGGTAAGGTGCAGTCTTCCCATGGACCTTTCTGGCCACATTTGAGAGGGGTCATCACACCCGTTGGCACCCAGGACAAAGATAAGAACAAAAGATACCAGAATGAGAAATCTGGGGAGACAGCTGAATTTGAGTTTGGGGCCTCCAGCTCTGCCAACAGATGAATGAGTGGACAGTTTCTAGGCTTTCCCAGGCTCTCTGATCGCCACCCTAGATCAGCCCTGGGCCTAGGGAGAGACCAGACACTGCACACCTGGTGTCCTGTGGGACAATCAGACTAGGGCCTGAATTTGAGTTCAGGGCTCCTAGCCAGGGTGACCAGGGATGGATGATAATGGGGTTCAACTTGTGCTCTGCTGTATACCACCATCATCCCAGCACCCCTAACCTTGTTTTAGGAGCCCTGCTATGGGGAGTTTACAAAGGTCTTCATCTCTACCTTGAAGGAACTTATGAAATACAACGAGCGTGATCATCACATAAGAAAAGTTTATAAGGACATGAAAGAACTCACCAGAATCTGCCCAAAGCTGGAAGTAAGTTGCTGTTTGCTCTTAGGGAAACCTCATGCCACTACAGCCAGGGGCCCAATGGGACAAAGGACTTCTTATGGCCTCCACTTGCCACATGTGAGGCCTCAGGTACTACTTTCTGATCCAAAAGAAATGCACTCACTGACAGGGGCTGGGGCTTAGAAGAGTGGGGATTTCGGGGTTTTTTCAGAAGTTTCTGCTCTGCCCTCTGCCAAGTCCCTATGCACAGCATGGAGCAGGTCTGAGACAGGTCAGAGCAGGGCTGGTTGGGAAGGGCTGCTCAGAGCCAACCTTGGTTGGGTGGCCAGTCCCAGGAAGTTCTGGTTTGCCCTGCTCCTGGGATTCCTTCAGGGCTAAGGAGCCCCACTAGGAGGCCACTATGTGGAGATGGGCAGTGGTGTAGGGGGGCATGTGCTTGGGAAATGACTGAAGTGTTCCTCTATGTTTGGCCCCCTGCTTACACATCCCCTGTGTGCCCTTACCCTGCTTGTCCGGGGCAGCCATGGGACCTGCCCACACTTTGCTGCTCTTCCCCAAGGCTACAGATGGTTCTCATACCCTGTGCTCCATTACCACCAGACAGCCTCTACTGCCCCCTTTAAGGGCCTGCCCATTATCTCCCAGGGGCCGGAGGGTTTACAGAACCCTTGTGGCTGGTAGAACAGAGTTTATTTTTTTTCTCCTAAAAAGATGACTTATATATGTATTTCTTATTTAGCCAGCAGAATCACCCAAGAACTGTACTACTGAGAAAAGTAATTTCTCACAGTTCAAGGAAGCCTTACAGAGTGTTGTCATATCCATAGAAGGATGGAAATCCTGTAAAAGGGTCAAGAGCAACCTGTGAGACTCCATCTTCTCAGTGAAACCTGGTTAGAGCTGCAAGAAATGGAATTGGAGGAGCCTCAGAAACAATTTATAGCCAGGGTGGGGTTGGAGTTTGCTGGCTCTGAGCTAACTGACAAGACTGCGGGTGGGCAATGGGGGTAGGGGTATGCCTGAGGAAATATTTCTGTAAATGATACAACAGCACCTGCTACTAAAAATAAAGTTGAGGTATATAAATGCTGGTGAGAGAGTTGTGGTGTTTAGTCTCCCTGGGCCCTTGGTAAATTGGAAGGGGCAGAGGGCTGGGACTGATAGCCTCATAGCCAGGACTCTTGACCTGGGCAGCCAGGGGTCTCACGGGGGGGGGGGGGGGTCGGAGGGTGAGTGGGAGCCCCACCTCATCTGCTCTTCTGCTGCCCCTCCAGTGCCAGTTTACACACAGTAGGGGCCCCATCAATGTCTGTGCAGCTTATTACTAGCCCTCTTCTCCCTGTGCCCTTCAGAACTCGAATCAGGCCCTTTCTCAGATCCCTCCACCCCCAGCCTTACTCAACACCCAGTTACCCCTGGATCTGAGGGCCAATACCCAAGGCTCAAGGACCTCCCCTGTGTGGTGTCTACTACTGCTCCGGGGGTGGGGGGGCTGGGTGTCTAAATCTAATGCATTATCTCCCCTTATCTACCTTCCTGCTGAGGACTGATATAATCACAGAATGGTCAGATCTGGTAAATGACTCAGGAGAATGGGGGCTTTGAATCTATCCCCAGAGGACTGGGCACAGTGGGGAACCTGGGCCAGGTGGATGGCCCACTGGGACCAGGGATATCTTCAACCCCCTAGCTTCTTCTAGACCATCAAACAACTATCTGACTTCAAAATAAAGCCCCTCACAACACCCTTCAGGGTCTCCTTGGTGTTAAAAGCCCACTCCCCAACCGCTGTCACCCCCTAATTCCCCAGTGCATGGGGTCCTGCCTGTAGTGAATCCCCCAGTTGCTCTGGTCCTGAAGTACTGCCAGAATGAGGTACTGAACTCTAATCCCCTTATCTTCAATTTTAACCCTAACCCTGATTTGAAGAGTTTACTGGAGGTGAGAGCCTCCTACAATCCAAACCTCCCAGACCATGAACTCCTTTGCCAAACCAGGAAAGATAAAGATCTATTGCTCTGGAATACCATTAGGTATCAAGCTGCAACCACAATTTGGCCCAAGCCAGACCTGTAGGGAGTATGTAACATCTACCTTCTGATAGGGCTTGCCTAGGTGTGAAACTATGGATTATGCCTGTAGCCAAGGCACAGACCTACTATAGCCCTGCCTACCCCCATTCCTTGATCCAGGCTCCAGAGACCACTCCCTGCTCATCTCCACCTTGAGAGGCCACATCAGGTCAGATAAGCAAGTATGACTGAGTAAAGTTGCCAAATTATCTCAGAACATGGAGGGAAGCCCTGTGACTCAGTTCTGGGTATCAAGGCTGATAGGGCCAGGGGCCAAAGATAATTAAGATAAAGCCTTGAGGAAGCCCATCGTACATTCTTCACAGACTGTGAGCTCTAAATATAATCCATCATCTCCCCTCGCCTGCCACTCCACATGGGTGCTCAGGGTGTTCCTCTGTAACGAGCACCAGAGCCTGCAGGATGCAATGGCAGAATGGGGTTGTGGAGACACACCGATGACAAGACCCACTGCTTCACTGCTTCAGTCTAAAGCATCTAACAGTGGATGGCTGGGGGCTAGCATGTACACCCCTGTCATCCCATTGCTGTCTTCAGGACATTAGGGTGAACACAGGCCTGTCCTGTCACTAACTTACTGTGACATTGAACAGGTGCCTCAGTCTCTCAGCCACAGTCCATACAGGCAGGGTGGGCTCTAGCCCCAAAGGCCAGACCATAGCCAAGGTTCAGGGTCTTTGTCAAGCTAAAGGGCCTCAGAGCATGTGGCTTAACTCTAGGGAAACTAAGGTTGATCAAGAGATTCTGGTGCCTCCTCCCTCCTACACTGTTGGTGGGAATGTAAACTGGTACAGCCCCTCTGGAAACCAGTGTGGAGGTTCCTCAGGAAACTAACAATAGAACTCCCCTATGACCCAGCAATAGCACTGCTAGGAATTTACCCAAGGGATACAGAAATGCTGAGGCATAGGAGCACATGGACCCCAATGTTCATAGCAGCACTCTCCACAATAGCTAAAACATGGAAAGAGCCTAAGTGTCCATCAACAGATGAATGGATCAAGAAGATGTGGTTTATCTATACCATGGAATACTACATGGCAATGAGAAAGAATGAAATCTGGCCATGTGTAGCAACGTGGATGGACCTTGAGGGTGTTATGCTGAACGAAATAAGTCAGGCAGAGAAGGACAAATATCATATGTTTGCACGTATAGGAGGATTAGGAGGAACTTGACGGAGGAACAAGGGGGAGAAGAAGGGCAGAAATGGTGGGGGAAAGGGAGAGAGGCAAACCATGAGAGACTCTTGAATGCTGACAAAAACTGAGGACTGATGGATGTGGGGGGGAGGGGGGGATGGGCATGGAGGAGGGCACTTTGGGGATGAGCACTGAGTGTTATGTGGAAACTAATTTGACAATAAACGATTTATAAAAAAAAAAAAAAGAAAGAAAGAAACAGTAAAAAAAAAAAAAAAAAGAGATTCTGGTGCCTCCTCTGGGAAACAACAAAGCTGGTAAGAACACAGGTAGGAAGGTAGCTATTCGACAAGAAATAATTGTCCCGATTCCCCTGCCACCCTTAAACCTTGGTCACCAAACTACCATCCATGAAGAGATGCTGCAGTGAGGGCCACTTGGGTTTTTTTCTTTCTTCTTCTTTTTAACATTTACTTTTGAGAGAGAGAGAGAGAGGGAGGGAGAGAGAGAGGCAGAGTGTGAGCAGAGGAGGGGCAGAGAGAGAAGGAGACACAGAATCTGAAGCAGCCTCCAGGTTCTGAGTTCTGAGCTATCTGCAAAGAGCCTGACGTGGGGCCTGAACCCATGAACCATGGGATCATGACCTGTCAACGTAGGAAACTTAACTGACTGAGCCACTCAGGTACCCTGAACTACTTGGGTTTTCTATGTGCCCTAGTTTCCTCTCTAATTAGGCTCATATCTAGACAGTGGTAATGGTTTCTGTTGGGAGCTGGAACCAGATGGGAGGGACATGTGGGTACTGTGCTAGAGACCCAGGCAGGCCTGAGCCCACAGCTCTCTGGGAGCCTACTGGCTCTATTGCCTCAGAATATATGGAGAGGCTGGTACACTGGAGGGTCGGAGCTCAGGGATAGATATCTGGGCACAAGACACTTGGTCTGACCCCCAACTGGCTGGGAATGGCCCTACATACTCCCTTTCCCTAGGATACCAGGCAAAAGGTTCAAATTATATCCCTCCAAGGAAGATAACCATGGGCAGATATGGGTTGGACCCATTCTGACTCTGAAGAAACACTCCTGGCTTTTCTGGGCCCACCTCTAGACCAGGAGGGAGCTCAGGGCTGGGTAGCCTGAGAACATAGGCTCATTCGTACATCAAGACTTCCCAGGACAACTGAAGAGTCCCTTTCCCTTTATTACACAGGGGCCTCACCAGGGACTACCTCAACTCTTTATCACCCTTTGCCTCCTAGAGCCCCCCTTTGCCCCCAGAAGTCAGTAGTACTGAGGTTAGAACCAGGAATCTAAGACATCCACTTAAGTGGCTTAAGTGGTTGTGCAAACTTCTCACACATGCGAGGCCTCAAGAACTGGAACAGCCCTATTGGCAGCCACATGGTGGTCTCTGTCACAGGCCACAGTGTGAATACATTCTTTGACTCAGCTTTCAAATCTGGGGAGAGCACACAGAAGGAGAGAAGCTTCATCCACAGAAAAAGCCAATTTGTCTGTCCATTAAATAAAATGATGGACATGAAGCTAACATGTCAACATGGCAAGGCACCTGTGAAAGGTCCAGAATGGCAATGATACTAGGATGATGTCATGTGAGCTAAGGGTTAGAAAGGAATTGGGATGATGATCTGGGTGGTGGGATGGCAGGTGTATTTTCTCTTTGGTTTTCTACCCTGTGATGACTGTAAACATGGCTGTGGCTGGATCTGAGGAGAGATGCTGAATGGGTCAGTGGGCATCATGTGGATCTGAGGAGAGATGCTGAAAGGTCAGTGGGCATCATGTGGTTCCCTTGTTTATAGAAAATTTGCATCTTCAGTGTCTTCAGGTAAATGGGGTTCTTGGTGGTAGCTTGCATCAAATGATTCCCCAAGTCGGTGGTTCAACAAAGAGGCACGTGATTGGCTTAAAAAGGGGGGTGCTCCCCTCAAAGTCCAGAGGGTTGTCTGCTCTTTCTGAGAGCAAGGACAGCCAATGAGGTCTGGTTGCTCTTCCTTGGCAGGCAGGAAAGCTCTCACTGTAGTCCTGGAGCTTGCAAGGCACTGTTCAGGCATCCTCAATTAACCTTACAACTATCCTGTGCATGGAGTGACAGGTGGGGGCTACACATCTGGCCTGCACCACACAGCCCCAAGTGGACAGGACTTGCCCTGGAAACTAGGACCTAAGCCCTTATCTCTCTTGTATCTTGGCTGCCTGCACATGTGCATGCTTAGGGATTCAGGGTCTATATGAATGAGAGTGGAGGGCCAGGGCTGCATGCACTGGGCACATATTGTGCCAACCTGGGCTTCTGAGTAACTTGCTATTTGTGTTGAAGGCACATGGCTGAATCCAGCAGCTCCTGTTGTGGGACCCTCCCACATTGTTACATGGGCTTCACAAAAAAGAAAACTGGCATGTGGGTCTCTCCTAGGCCTTAGTCTCCTTAAAACTGTAAAGTAGGGTTGTGGCAGGGACAGAGAGGCACCAGCCCCAGACCAGCCTGCTATGACATAGGAAGGCCTACTGTCCTGACACTTAGGGCAAGACCAGGAAACCTGTTTCTGCTGAGAGTGCCCTGATGCTGGCCCTATTTCTCTGAGGAGAGGGGAGGCCAGAATGCTCATGGCATCCAGGTCTACAGTGCAGGTCAGAGCAGGGCAAGCCCCAAGAAGGGAGCTGGGCGTGCGGAGGGGCCATCTCACCTTCTGTTAGTGCTGGAAGCACCCAGGCCCCAAGGCCCAGACAGGCCTGGGACTTCTGCAGAACCATACAGGAGATAAGCTAGACTGAATCTTCAGGCCTGGTTCACAGAGGCCCCCTTTCTGGACCCTCAGAAGGCCTGTTGTCCTCGGAAATGGCTGACCAATTTCCCTCCTGTGAGGAGACCCTGCTATGGCTGCCAGGAAAGATGCAGCTTCACAGCTTATTTTTCACTGTGGTTTGAGATAACAGCAGTGAAATAGTTTCATGTTGCTGCCACTGATGTTATCTCTGGCCCAGACCTGCTCTTTCAACCTGAGAGCTGATTAATTAAAAACTGTTCTCCCTTTTCTTTTTCTCAACTTCAAGGGAAGATCAGCACAAACTCCCCAGGTTCTGCCCTCAAACATACTTCATGGCCTTCACCCAAGAGGAAGATCCATATTTCTTCAAGATCCTGCAGTTCTTCTGGAAGCAGAGAAAATCTTTTTAAAATAATTATTTTGAGCTTTAATTGAGTTGTATGTTAAGCACACAAATCTCTAAGTGTACATTTCAGTAGCTTTTTGTATCTGTCTATACCAATATAAACAGCACCCCAGAGCTCTAGGATATAGAGCATTTCTAGGACTCCTTTATAAAGGCTGCCTCTGCTTTCTCCTTCTTAGTTAGTATCTGCTGCCCTAAGTGTCCAACCTCTATCACCACAGAGTCATCTTGCCCTTCTTAAACTTCATTTAAATGGAATCATAGACTGTGCTCTCTTTTGTTTGACATCTTTTGTTCAATATTAATATCTGTCCAATTCTTTCTGTTTTTTGATAGAGCTGTAGTCTATTTTGTTTCTGCATAGTTCATCATGTACCATCATGTATTTCCCCATTTCACTGCTGATGGATATTTTAGCTGTGTCTGCTTTTTGGCTAACATTAATAAGGCTGCTACAAATACTCCTGTATTCCTATCTTGGTGAGTATTATGTATGCATTTCTGCTGGAAATGCTGGGAATGATGTGGAGTTACTGGGCCATTGGATATACATATTTTAGTTTTAGTAGTCACTGTCAAATATTTTTCCATGGGAAAGTCTTTTATACGCAATATTATTGGTTTTCCTCCTTCTTGTACCCTGCTTGTCTATCAGACTCTGGATCTTTCCTCTCCTTTCACATGATCTGAAACTGCTTCCCAAAGTCCTCGTCATTGCTGGAAATTCTTCTCAACATTGTTCAGTCTTGCCCAACTGTCAACATTCTGACAAGCCAATTGTTGGGAAACAAAACCCAAATCCGATTAAGCCTCAGAGGGTGCTCACAGGGCCGTTGGACTTGCCCTTGGGGAGCTTGGCTTGGGTAGGCTGCAGGGAAGTAAGCACATAGATAAGAGCAGAAATCAGCAAGTTTACACTCTCCACTTCCTCATGCTACCATGGCTGTATAGGGGCTCCCTCAACTTCTAGCATCGCATTTTGGGATCAGTTTGTTCAAAAAGGGCCCAGTCTGACATGGATGTGGGTGGTGTCTTGCCAGGGTGTTCTTCAGTGTAGCCCTTGTCCATAAGTCTCTTGCCCCATAGGCTCTGGGAGGCCCCAAGGAAACTATGATGTGCTATCATCCTGGGGGAGAGACAAGGTTGAGGGGCTCAGCCCCAGATAGTATCCTGGGCTCCTCTCAGGGTCACCATCCCCTAGTCAATCCCCCATCATACCTTGGTATTTTCACTTTCCTGGCCCCTTAAACAAATCTGCCCACTTCACCAACCTATAGCCCTGCCCCAGCCTAGCCCACCTGTCCCACACAGATCACCACCACAGTTGGCCCAGGGGCATTAATCTCTACACAGACTTCCCATACTTCTCTCTCCGTGGCAGCTGGATGGATTTACATACTCATGAATCCACTCAACAAATATTTATTGAGTGCCTATGAACTATCAGGAACTGTGCCAGGCTCTGCAGGGAACCCAACCCTTGAGATGCTTACATTTTAGGTAATTAGTCTGGCCATGTCCCATATGGGCTGCCTGCTGGCTCAGGGTGAATATCAAGCTATATGTTCTGGCCTAAGGCCCAGCCATGACACTCTGGCCCCCACAATCCCTATACATACCTTTAGCCTCACTGCTCACAGCCCTGTCTCCCTCCTGGCAATCCTAGGCCCCAGGAACAGAAACCAGCCACAGTTCTACCATACCCTGACCCCTATACCTGGAATGTATCTCAGCCAAGTGCCTGAAATCTGTTAAGCTCCTGACATCCATTTCCCTCAGGAGACTCGACCAGTGTCGAGTAGGAATCGACATATCCTCTACGAGGGCATACTCCTCCTCAATACTTACTCTGAGGCTTGCCTGCCCACCTACTGGGCCTTACGGTACACTATCATCTGCCTCTCAGGTAATATGGGGTCTCTGCTCTGACCTACTTCTCTATCCCTCAGGTCTGAGGAGGATTCTTCACTATATGGGTGCCAGCAGTGGCTATATTTTAGGGTCTGATGAAAATGAGTCTTGAATGCTGACAAAAACTGAGGACTGATGGATGTGGGGGGGAAGGGGGATGGGCATAGAGGAGGACACTTATGGGGATGAGCACTGAGTGTTATGTGGAAACTAATTTGACAATAAACTATTTGTAAATAAATAAATAAATAAATAAATAAATAAATTATAAAATTGAAAAAAAAAATGAGTCTGTTCTCACCTGTAAGTAAAAGAAATGTACATCGGTTTTATGGAAATCAATATGAAAAGGCATTTTGAGTTTTCAAAGTTTAGAAAATGCTCTGTGGAAGCAGATCAGCACTAGGCTATAAGATACTCAGCAAGGGATGCTGTTATCATTACCTTTATCTATGACAGCATCTGAGAGGTGAGCCAAGAGGATAACTTTGGGCCACTCAGGAGCCAGGGGACCTGGGAACCCAATACCAGCACAACTGCATGCTCCCTATCCCACTTAACGGATTTGGGTACTATCTCAAAGGAAACAGAAGGGAGGGAAGCTCAGCTCCCTGGCAATGTGTCACATTTCCTCCTACTCAGAGCCTGGGACAGCCCCAAGCTTTCCTGGTGGAAGCCCTGGCTCCTGTCTAGGCTTCTTCTGCCAGCAGGGCTGCATAAGGGTGGGGTCATTTCATGCACTGGGAGGGGAAGCCAGGGAACCAGCAGCTGCTGCTAAAGCCACAGCTTTCAGTCAGAAACTACACAGTAACTCATAGTCTCCACTCTCTTCCTGTATCCCAGGAAGCTCTCCTTGACTGACCCCACAGTTCTCAGGCCCCTTACCCCACTGGGATCCCTCTGGGCCAGCTGTTGTAGGCCCCTCCCAGGTCCTCGGCTGAAACAGAAGCTCTCGCCCTCAACAGGGCTGGGAACAAGGCTGTACCCAGCCCAGGTTCAGAGAAGGGTTGTGACCCAGTTAGACCCTAATGCTCCATCTCTCACTGGTTGACCCCCTAGAAATGAACACCATCCAGTGTTGGAAACCAGGCAGAACTTAGGGAAAGCGGCAAGAGCTGCAGGCCATGTCTTGGGTCACTGTCACAGCAAAGGCTCCCATGCCTATGAAACTCAAGAAGAGAGACGCAGACTTGGGCTCCATGAGCAAACAAAAACACCAGGTATGGCTGAGGGCCTAACTCCCCCAAGTTACTGTAAGCCCCCATGGTAAGAAGGAGCATCTTTCCTTAGAGTCAGACAATCCAGTGGTCCAGGAGTCAGAGAAAGACAGAACAGGTCCATAACACTGACAGACAAACTGACAGACACAGCTCAGGGCTCCTGAAAGTAAGAGACAGACAGATACTGACAGAGTCCCTGGCACTGACAGATTTAACCAGAGCTTGGATGGGAAAGATGCAAAGACCAGTTGGGGACAGTGGAAGTGACAGACTGACAGAGTCCCGGGCAGTGACAGACAAAGATACAGCTGTTGCAGTGGTGGAAGTTCTGTCCTGAGCTTGGCCTTAGAGGCTCTTGGAGTTTCTTCTTGTCACTCTGATCAGAGAATTTGAAAAATTCTTTACAGGGCCACAATTCTCCATACTCCATGATCCCCAAGTAGGGAGCAGGCGGTGGCCTTTGCTGTCCCTGGACCTAGACTCAAGAATCAATCCACTCTCTTGTCCCCACCTCCCCTTCCTAGCCTTGTAGGGCAAGGAAAGCTTCCCCCATATTCCTCCTAGGTCCACCTACTCATAGCATGGTGGACCTGCTTGTCCTCGAAAAGGTTTTCTTAGGGACTACTGTGAGTCCAGACTCTGTGGGCACATTGGACAGTGTCAGGCAAAGGCTGCAGTCTAATTTATCAGAAAATGCTTGGTTCTAATTGGCCAGCTTCTGTTGTCATCCTTGTGACTTCCAGGGCTCAGGGACCTAAAAGCCTAAAAGAGTCTAGCTAAGAGGAGACATTCTAGGTCATATGACGATGAAGTGATTAGCCCTTTTCATAGATAGGGAGACTGAGGTGACATGGAATTTATTCAGCTCTATAGAGTCCAAGAACACCTTAGGAAGGGGTGAGATGTTTCTCCCTTGAAGGGACCTTTTTGTTAAAATCATGACCAGGCTGTTGCCTCAGGTTGGGTTCATGGGAACAAGACTCTGAGACAGAGATCAGCATGCAAGATTGCTTATGGAAGGGAAGCCGTTCAAGGTCACTCTTGAGTGGAGTTGTAGTATAGTCACTAACCATTTTTGACATCACTCATATATATGACCTATTTGCGAACCAATCTTGGGTTTTTACTTCCTTCATCAGCAAGAATAAGCACAGGGAGAAGCGGGATTTAATGTAGTCACAACAAAAGTCTCAGCTAACCCAAAGGAGGATTCTGGAGCTGGAATGGTCCTTCAAAGTTTTCCTAACTTGGGGCGAGGAGGAAATCAAGACTTTATTCCTCCATGCTTATCAGTAATTGGATATAGGCTGTCCTTGGAAAGAAGCATGACTTTAGGCATGGCAACTTTTTTCAGTAGAGGAAATCCCTAAAGAAACATGCAATATTCTATCTGAAGCTCAGGGCTGTTCTCTGCTGGTATGCTAGACATAGGACAGTGCCAGTAACTAGAGCAAATGTGAAAGAACTCCTGGTATTGGGTTTGTGCAGAGTCTGCCCCCATGGCTATTCCATTCATGTACCCACTGAGCCAGCACTGGGGTAGAATGACAGAAACTGGACAGTATCAGCTGGGTGAGTCAGTATGTCTACCAGATTACTGTATCTTTTCCACTGTGGTATGATTTCTGGCGACTATTACCATGAAACATGAAACTACTCATACTATGTACCACAAACATTTGTCCAGCGCATTCCTTTATCCTCAACTTCCTTGTCTCGGGTCTTCTGGTCTTTCTCCTTCGAGGTCCCGGGCCAATCAGCCAAGCCATATGCCACTTCCCATGAGTACATATATATTTAATTTCAGACTATCTCTCTGCACAAAGTCAGTGGCCAGATGTACCACCTGAAGCTCTAGCCCATTGAACTTTTCTTTACTATTGCCATTCAAGGTCACTCTTGAGTGGGGTTATAGTATAGTCACTAATCATTTTTGACACCACCCATATACTTATATGACCTATTTGTGAACCAAGCTTGGGTTTTTACTTCCTTCATCAGCTGGTCCTAGGGAATCACTCATGTAGCCATAGGCTCTTGTGCCACAGAGGTGGATGACATGGGATTCTGGGTTACCTGTTTGTGCAGCTTATTTGTGCCCTCCATCCTATTCATATTTGATTCCAGATGTATGACTTTCATCTTATAATGGATTGTTCTAGGCCCACCTGACCTTGTGGCTTAGTAAGTCTAGAAGAAACCAACTCGTCACAGGTAGTTCCAGCTCATGATTGCCCCAGCTCCTCTAGGGCTCAGGAGTACAACAGCAATTGGTTTTCAAAATGTATATGATTACCCAATGTAGATGCTATGACATTGCTCCATAGTCCTAGGGAAACAACATATTTTCCCACTACTCATACCTTTAAAAACCATAGGTTCTGATCATTTATATGGCCTAAATGGCAGGGCTACTTGTACTACAGCCTGAAACTGCTGCAGAAGCCCTTTCCTGCTTGGGGACCCACTCATAGATGGCAAGCTTTTGTGTTGTTGTCAAGAATATGGGTCAGAATAATATTCCTAAGTGTGCAACGGGTTGCATCCATAACCCTAACATACTTCCTTCTTCATAATGAAAAGTACAAGATGTAGCAATTTTTCTTATGCATTGGAGGAAATTTCCTGACATGCCTTAGAACAACGGATCTCTAAAAATTTTGCTGATGTGGAAGGCTCTGAAGCCTCATAGGGCTTATCTTCTGGAGTGCATGTGTCTTATCATGGCCACCAAAGTGTTAGCCACTTCTTGGTCACCTTGTCTGATTGGCATAACATTACTGGTAGAGTAGACCAGTGAGATATTCTGTGGGATGTCCAAATGGTCCAGATCCCTTGGGAATATGTTATCATAGAGGGAAGGAGAGATAAACCAGCTCTGTAAATTTATACTGTTTTCTCCAAGTGAATGTAAACTATTTGATAGGGATGGAAAGGAATGAAGTAATCAGATCAGTGGCCACTCACTCAATGCCTGAGGCCATGTTAATCTGCTGAAGCGAAGATACCACATCTGGAAGGCACAGTGGCTGTAACTGTGGCTACGACTTTTTGAATTGGTAGTAGCCCACTACCATCTTCTAGTAGCTATCTTGAGTTTTACCAGTGAATTAAATGAAGATTTGATGGACTCCCTCTAGGTCTTTAATGGTGGCACTAATCTGTGTCATCACCTCTGGAAGAAAAGGCAGGGACTCTGCTTGGAGGGTGCAGGCCCTGATTTGGCCCATAGATATCTCACAAGTTTGAGATATCTAGTATAGCCAGGGAGAGAAAGAACCAAGCCCTAAGGTACCTACCTGCAAACCTAGCAAATGGGCAGAAGAGGAGAGAGCTGCAGAAGTTGGTAAGAATTGGTCCCAGAGGAAGAAGAGTGCCAAGAATGGTGGCATCATGGAGGCAAGGGGAGTCCAACAGGTCAGAAAATAGTCCTAATCTTGGAAAGAGCAAGTTAGTGTAGGGTGAGGTGGCATCTCTTGGCAAGGCCTTCAGGACAGGTAGAGTGAGGTGGTAATGGGGAATGAGAAGAAGATGTGAATGGAAGAGACCTGGATAGTGCAGGCACTGGGAGACTTTTGGACAGGCTGGATGCCAAGCAAGATTCAAGTGAGAGCAGCCCTCAGCCTGTGCATTACCCTGGCCTCTCTTTAAGCTTTCCCCAGAGCCTTGTTGGAGCAGGATGGACAGGAACTGTTTTAAGGTCCAGATGCCAGCTCATGCCTGGGTTTCCCCAGAGGGCAGGTCCAACTGGTCTACCAATCTGTTCTGGCAGTTCTGAGCTCTTCTCGGGCAGAGGTACATCCAGCTGTTTTGAGGGCTTTCCAGAGACAATGCTTCTGTCCCATGGAACCTACAGGGAAACCCCCAGCTCTGACATCCACCCCTTGACTAAGGCCTCCAGAATCTGGGCCAGAAGCCAGGGTGGAGCAAGCCATTGAGTCAGGACAGCGGTTTTCTGGCTTCCTTAGTTCAGTTCTCCACAGTTCCCCTACCTTCCCCACCCCAGAAGATGACCCTGGTAGAACTGAGGAGCTGAAGACCATAGTGTCACTGGTATGACTTACATCATTTCTTTAATGCTCACCACAATCATGTGAGACCACAACCCCTCTCCCACAGATGGTGTAACCGAAGCTCTGAGCAGAGAAATAACTTGTCCAGAGTCACATAGCCAGAGCCTTGAACCCCAGCCTCTGAGACTTCTTGTCAGGTGCTCTTATATTACCCTCCTTGCTGTTCAGCATGAACCAGGCAGGAAAAGATACTGAGAGAGATGCCAGGTCTTTGTTAAGCAGCATCAGCATGCTCAGCTAGATCTGAGGGCCTCTAAGTGTTGCCTATGCCTGCCTTAGGACCCTCATCTTGAGTTTTACCTGGTCCATCCACCACCCCAGGCTGCCTCTCATACCTCACATCTCAGCCTTCCTCAGCCTCACTTCTTGGAGTCTCCAGCCCCTGGTTCCCATGGAGACCCTCCTCCTAGACATCCCTGACTCTTCATAACCACTGGTGTGGTGGAGACATTTTACCCACAGAGACATTAAAACATGGAGAAGCACAGGGAGCCAGGGCAGAGAACACATGGGTCTAACACTTTCCCTAGAGCAGGTCCCTAAGTGTCCAAAAACAGCAGATGTGAGGGACAACTGCCCTGTGTTTTAGCCACCTCAGTGAGGTCAAGGGTGAAGCAGCTGGGGCAGCCCCAGATCCAGGGTCTTTGGAGGGAATCTCCTCTCCTTGTTCCCCACAGGAAGCATGTGGTGCTGTCTGGCTAGCCACAGAGGCCTGGACATCCCCACAGAGCAGCCCCACCTCTCCACCTTTTGGCCTTCTGGCCCTCTCCCCACTTTTATTGCACTGGCAGTCACACTTATCTCAGAGCCTGGCTTCCTGCTGCTTTTAAAGAGACATGCGGCCTAATGGCTGGGCTGCCACTCTGCTAAGAGGACCTTTCTGCATCTCCTGGGGTCACAGTAGACTTGTGCCTTGCTCACCTTTGAGAAGGAGGTACTCTTCTTCCCACTCAATACCTAGGTCGCTCTGGTCTGCCAAACAGCCCAGTGACTAGAATGTGAGCTGTTCTGAAGCAGGAATAGATGGATGGTTGGACTGATTCATTAAAAAAATACATATTTATTGAGGACCTAATTAGTATATATCAGGCACAGTCTCGGGCACTGGGGACAAGGGAGAAACAAGACAGGTTCTGTCACCTGGTATTTACATTCTGGGGGGGAACATAGATAACAAAGCATTAAACAAAAGGATTCTCCAGTATTTCCTTGATTCTCCCACCTTCTGCTCCTGAGCTAGCCTGGGCTCTTGAAGGCCACTGCCAAATGCCCTTGGACAGAGCCAGAGGTATCCAGAAGGAAGTAGGGACAGATGGTGAGGGAAACCCGGGACCTAAACCTGACAGGGTGTGTCTCACTCTCAGGACACCATGATCCTAGTTATATGAGGAATTGGACTTGAGATACAGCAAGTACCATTCTGCCTGAAGCTCCAGTACCTAGAAATGCTGGAACTTTGAAGGGTGGATACCACATCTGCTGTTCATCAGATTGACTGCCCCTCAGCACCTTCATCTAGACACAATCCAGGAAAACACCCAGAGGTGATGCCCACTGAAGCTGAAGCACATTGGTAATCAGTCATGCAAATGGACATCCTCACTGTGTGGAACATCTTCTGAGCTTCTGGCCATGGGCGAGCAAAGAGGAATGTTAGACAGAAGTTAGCAATATAGGCTGGGAGAGGACAGCTGTAAAGATAGGAACAGTCAGTGGTCAGCAGAGATTTGCTGCTCATCACATGCTCAAACCATTGCTCACCATGAAGGTGAGCTCTTCTCTCCACTCAGCATCAATCCCCCAAAATATCAAAGCAAGAGGGCTGTGATGTCAAGATGAAAGGGGCAGAAAATGAGGCAAGGACAGTTGCAGCACAAATGGCAATATCAGGAATGAGGTAGAAGCCCTCCAGGGACATTCAATTTTGGGGACAAATTGAAGCCACTTCATTCAGTACACCTCAGTGGCTTGTGGTGGGAAGGAGGATGTTTGTGACCCATCCAGTGATGTTCCCCAAGATAGTCTGGCACACTGCAGTAGGATCCCAAGGGTCAGAAAGTTTGAGAATTGTATTATATTTCAAGAGCTGGGTTGTTCTGGACTCTAAGAATGGGCCCAAGAAAAACATCAGATCAGGACAATCCCAGGGCAGGTACTCAAATGTTTTGCTTCTGCACAATTTGATAGCTTTCTTGAGAGACCATGTGGAAACTTAGCTTGCCTCCTGAAGAATTTAAAGGCCAGTGAAGCATGTGTATTTGGGATTCACTTGCTAATGCCCACAATGGCAGGTGCTCATGAACCAATCTCCAAAATTTAAACAGATTAAGAATGAGATCACTGTTTTCAGGTATGTCAGCCCTACAAGAGGCCCTCAAGTAGAGGTGGACACAGATTTGTTATCCTTGAGCTATCAAAGGTGACCCATGTTTACCTGGAGCCCTTCCACCATCAACTAGTATACAGATGCATAATAAAATTCCAGAGTAGTTCATACATTCCTGCCTGGAGCGAAGGTTCTCTCTCTGAGAGTGAACATGGCTCTGGGTCTGGGAAATCACCAAACTCAGAGGAAGAGGAAAATGTGGGCACTTCTGAGGAAGGTTAACCATTTTCCTAAGCTCTTGCCATCTCACATGCCCCCGCTTGGCCTGTTCCACTGTAGGTACAGCAGGGTCAGGCTATCCTGCAGATGAAGCAATGTAACCACTAGAAACATTTTATGAGAAAGCCAGCCCATCATGTGGCTGTGCTGTACAAATCTTAGCTGAACATATCAGAGATTTCTTAGAAATTACTCTAATGTCTTAAGAATGCTATGTTTACTGTTAAAAATCTAAACAAGCAAAGTAAAAGACATCCCCTTTACAGAGATGGCATTCTAGTTAGCATTCTTTAGGCACCTCTTTTTCCCCATCCATAGAGTCAGGTATACATTTATACCCTTTGTGAAAAAATTTCTTACTATACATGATATACCCTCTTTTATCTTGTTCATTCAGCAATTGTAATGTGCCATATGGTAGCAATATTATTCAGAGTCAAAAATTTATTTTGATTCAAAGAGCTAAGAGGAAGTTATAATCTAATATTATGTCAGCTACATTTTGATAGTAGAAAGTACAGATTCCAGAGAAAGGCCTTCTCTTAATCTTTATTCAGTGTTACAAGAAGGTATTGCCTCCTGCTCATCTGCCACCCGCAGCGTGACTGACATGGAAAGGGCAGGCACAGAGAGAGGGGCTGCCTGGGCTCTCAGGTACCATGGATGCAGAAACTCATCATCACAACAGTATGTCAACATCGCTAAAAAAACTTTGACAAAGTGAAAGACCCTGTTAGCAACAGTGAAAGTTTTCTGAAGGGTGAGAAAACCGCCTGAGAGAAGAATGACTTGGCATCTGATTGGCTCATGATGTCTACAAAAAGGCAATTGATCAAAGTGGCAGGGAAGACCCCCAGATGCTCATGGTTTAGCCACTTGCATAAGACAGGAAAAGGGAAAGTGACATTTACTGAAAGCTGGCTATGTGGTAGTGCTAGGCACTTTCATATATTATCTTATTTAATCTTCACTACAGCCCTTGGAAGTGAATATTATCATCCATTTTACATGTTCAAAAGTGAACTCCTTATCTTCCCCTTTGAAACCAACCCATCCATGGTCTTCCTTATCTCAGGTGACTTCACAACTTTTTTTCTAGCTTCTCAGAAGCAAACCCTTGGAATCATCATTGACCCTGTGCTCTCATATTCCACATCTAATTCATCAACAAATCCTGATGGCTCTCCCTTTCAAAGTAAATCCAGAATCAAACATTTCTCACCATCTCCACTGTACCCACATGATTCAAGCCACTATTATCTTTTGCCTAGAAGCAAACTGGGGGCACCTGGGTGGCTCAGTCGGTTGGGCGTCCAACTTCGGCTCAGGTCATGATCTCAGTTAGTGGGTTCGAGCCCCACGTCGGGCTCTGTGCTGACAGCTCAGAGCCTGGAGCCTGTTTCAGATTCTGTGTCTCCCTCTCTCTCTGACCCTCCCGCTGCTCATGCTCTCTCTCTCTCTCTCTCAGAAATAAATAGAAGCAAACTGACTGGTAAGACTTTTGGCTAAATGACAACCTGAGGATTGTTTAGAGGTTGTTCATTCAGGGCTGGTCCCAATTCCAAGCTGTATCCTTGCCTAGATTCAAGGCACAATGATCAGCCTAAGAAGTGGCCTTGAGTCACTCTGAAAGGCATTCATTGTGGTCAGCATTATTGATTAAGGTAGGGACGTGTGAGAAACACTGTGGAAAGGATATCTGTGAAAGGAGATTACGGTAATGTCTGGGGCTTGCCCACTTGTGTTATTTAAAAGTCACTTTCCTATGAACTCAGACTCCTGTTTTTCTGAGGGCAGAGTGGTCACCTCACTCCTACCCAGGTGTTGTCTCAGTTTCTTAACTACAGTATTATACATGAACCACAAGCCTCCCTCTATACTTGCCCTGGATGCAGTGCTGGCTTATTTGCTACTCTCACCTCCCCATGGGAAGCAAGCTATCCTCTTCCTAAATTCCTTGCCCTGAGAAGGCAGTCCAGAGCTTGGAGATGAATTTATTTCTCAGATACTTCCTCTGATCCACATCAGCACAAAGGGCCTGACTATGGTGATGGGGAAAGAGGTGAGGGATATCACTTTACAAGCACTTTGGAGGCTCTCAAACACCTAGGACATTGCGCCAATCCTTGGCTCCTCCAGAATCAAGGCAGCAGGACTTCAGAAAAAGAGGGGTTACCTTCAAACCAACCAACCAACCAACCAACCAACAAACGAACCAATTACTGTGACCACATTAAGACTGTTTCTGGGAGAAGTAAGACAAAGAGAAACCTAGTTCCTTCAATCCCATCCCATTCTACCTGCTATCAAGGCAGAAACTGCTTGCCTGTGTTCTTGTCCACCACATACATGCCTTCACTGAGAGATCATCATAGAGGCCAACCCAGTGACAGCTGAAGGCTCAGGGAGGAAGGTTCCCCCAAAGGCCAGAGAGGACTCCACTCCTGCCCTTTCCATTTAGGAAAATGCCACCAGCTGGCAACTGAGATGCAGGACTATCCATGTGACTTTAGGAGCAGGAGTCAGGGCCAGCCCTCCTCAGCCCTCAGCCCTCAGCCTGACAAGTCTCCACCAATTCCAGGAGCAGGACTGCTCTTCAGAGGCACCCAGGTGAGCCTAGGAGCTGAGATGAGACAACCCAGGGGTTTGGAAAAGGGGGCTAACTAGACAAGAGCCCCACAGAGGGATGGGTTGCATCTAATTCTGCCTCTGAGTGAAGCCTGGGGATCCAAGTGTGAATACCACACAACCCCATCTTTCTAATGGGCAAGGAGCTCTGAACTCTGCGTGGTTTCCTGAAAGTGCTTTATGAAATATCCCTATTAATGTATTTCTTAGGCATAAGATTTTCTCTTTTCTTAAAATGAAAATGCCCCCAGAAAGGTCATAGACTGAGCCCACACAGTTACTGATACCACTGAGTACATGGGTCTTCTGTTGAGTGGATTTTCGGGGAGCTACTCTCTACTCACATCCCTTCATTGATATCTTAAGGAATTTCTTGTCCAAACTAAATCTCCCAGTGAAAACAAAGTGCTTAAGATGGTTATGTAAATCCTGGAATGGAGCTGTGAGGCTCAGCAAGTAAGACAGGCACACAGAGGGCCCAACCTCAATACTCAAGGACACCTAAACTTCTGGCATGCTACTGAGGTCTAATCTAAGGAGGAAAGGCTTCCACACTGGAAGGCCCACCTGTGTCAGGCTGCTGCAGTGCGGGAGCCAGGAGCTGGGGGCAGGGATCACTTTGGTGACTAACAACCTAATAGTGGAAAATTACAACTTCCTGAGCTGGGTCTATCAGAGGTGGCCGCAAAACTCTTTATGATGTGGCCAAAAATTCCTCCTGCCACCACAGGCCTTGAAAATAGGTCAAAGATACCTTCTATGGAACTCTCAAGCAGGGCTTAGCTTATACCATCTAACGCTATGTTATTAGCCTACAAATACTGGAGATTTTGTGAGAATGCTCTCTTCCTCTCTGGATCTGAGCCCAGCCTTAGCTTTGGTCATGAGTCCTTCCCTGTTTGGTTCTCCTCAGGAGACTGATTGGTTATGGAAGCCAAAGAGAAGGCTGTCTGTTTGCCTCTGTCAATAGCCTCTCTGGGCAGCAGTGTCTCCTCTTACATACCAAAAAAGACCTAAAGGCCTGGCCTCAGCTCGGAGGCTACATGTCACCTCACAGCAGGACAAGGGGTAGACTAAGCACCAGCAGAGACTTCCATTACATTCTCCTTAGCTTTCCAGAGGCCCCAGGCTTATGGCAAAGGATCACAATTGGCTGATCCCTGGATCAGACATGCAGAGATCCTTCACTGAATGTTAAGCACCCCTTTGGCAGTATCGTGCAGGGGATAGCACCTTGCCTGTCTCTGACTGCCACCTATACTGTATCACTCTGGGCTATCTTCTTTAGCAGAGTAAGACCTGGCTTCTTCTCTGAGAATGGGGGTGGCATTCTCTGCTGCAGGGGTTGCTGTGGAAATGCGAGGTGATCAAAGGTGAGGTGAGGTGAGGTGAGCAAAGACAGTCAATCTTCCATTTTCTGTGTTCAGGCCTTAAGAAACAGAAACCATTTAGCTCCGAAGGTGCTCACCAGTAGGGCTTCAGCTCCAGGAGGACAGGACTCTCTGAAAGTTCTGTGCTAATTCCTCTGTGTGTGTGTGTGTGTGTGTGTGTGTGTGTGTGTGTGTGTGTGTGTGTCTGCTGCTACCAGAAGGAATCCTAACCTCCAGGGCTGAAGTAATGACAGAACCGCTAGTGTGGCCATAATGGGTCTGAGTATCCTCCCTTCTAAGAGGCTCAGGAAGTGAATGGCCCGGAGAAGATGCCCTACTAAAGTGCCTGCTAATCAAGATGATACTTTTCTTGAGCCAGAAGCTTCACCTCATCTCTGACCCAGGCCTCAACCTGGGTGGGTATGGATGGCCCTGTCCTGACAGGACCCTCAGAGTCTCCCAGGCAGCCGTTGCCAGGGTAAGAGGTCCTATGTCAGCCTGGCCTATAGGCAGTCTATGCTGAGTCACAAGATTGTGCTTGGAGCTTGAGAGCAGAAACAATGACTCAGGCAGCTTGGAATCCAGGGAAAACCAGCTCTAGCTCTCTAGCCAGGAGCCATACCCAGCTGGACATGAGCTCACCCAGCTAGACAGTGACAATGACTGAGGGATACTGTCAGTCCCTTGTAGATGAGAGAAGCAGGGGGCTGAACCTTGAGCCTGAAACCTCCCTTGAAACATTCTTTGAAAACCCCATATCAACTCATCTAAAATTAGCCTTCAGCATCTAAATCACTTCCTGTTATGGAAACCACAAGTCTGATGCTTCAGTCATCACCCTGCCTGCCTATAGGGGGTGGAGGCAAATGACACAGGGGTACTGCTACAGAAAAATATGACAATCCAAAAAGACAGAGCAGTCAGGAGCCCCTCTTGCCCTGCTGCAGAAAGGACAGCAACACAGGCCTCCATAAACCTGCTGATGCAAGGACTAGGAAAAGAATGAGCACACATGCTCACTTACGCACACACATATATATCTCTGATTATGTACTTATACACACAGGCCCGAGCCTTCTCCATTGCTGCTGAGAGACCACTACATGCTCATCTCAAGCATATCTTCATGATGTCCCTTTCAAGCCTGAGAAGGCAAGAAAAGAGGGTGCATAACTGGGCTGCTTGGAGCACCTGCAGCCCTGTCTCTACACCTGGTGGCCCTGGCTACTCGATGTCTAATGGGCTGTGAGCATGATTAGCCTACTGCTTCACTCACTGCTTCAGCCATCTCTTTATACTAGCACTAACAGGAGGCATCCTTAATAAGATCAAGGAATATGCTAGAAATCCATAGCAAATATACTTTAACAGAAAAACATTAGAAGAAATCCCATTAAAGGCAGGAACAAGACAACAACACCTGTTACCCATGTTATTATTCAATGATGTACTGAAGTCCTATCCAGTGCATTAGAAATACAGGTATGAGGAATGAAAAAAGCCTAAACTTGTTATTTTTAAATAAATAAATGATGATGATGATTGTTATTACTGCTTACTTTACATTAAATGCTTTGTGTATCTTAACTCATTTCATCCTAACAACCATTTTGTGAGGTAGGTATTAGTGCCAACCCCATTTTTATAGATGAGGAAACTAAATAATAGTGATATTGAGGTACTTGGCTAGAAAATGGCAGAGCCAGATTTAAATCTAGGCAATTTAACTTGAGCATCTGTGTTCTTAATCGCTATACTATATTACTTCTCAGTAATGTGAGATCCTACACAGAAAACCCAGGAGTGAAATGACAGGTCCAGATACAAGATCAACAAACAAAAATCAACAGCTTTCCCAAATACCAAAAAAGTCCATTAACCTCCAAGTGTGAATTCTATCTCAATTCTATCAAAATAAAAATTTCTATGGAATTTCTCATGGATCCTAACAGCCTGATCCTAAAATTCATATGGAAGAATATTCAAGATCATTTTGAAGAACAATGGTGGTTGCAAATATATATTCGCCCTCTATATTATCAAAATACATTAATAAAACAACAGGAATTACAACAGTGGGAGGGGGCACACGGGTTGTTTAGTCAGGTAAGTGTCTGACTCTTGATTTCAGCTCAGGTCATGATCTCACAATTCATGAGATTGAGCTCCACAAAGGTCTCTGAGATGACAGCATGGAGCCTACTTGGGATTTTCTTTCTCTCTCGCGCGCGCGTTCCCTACTTGCATTCTCCCTCTCTCGAATAAACAAACATTAAAAAATTAAAACAATGTGGTACTGATACATAAATAAATAAGTCAATGAGAGAGAATAAAGAGTCCAGAAAAATACCCATGTATTCATGGGATTTACAAAGGAAGATAAAGTCCAGATTCAGGGATAGGGGATAATGTTAATTTGGACTCTCTTCAAGTTGCTTTTGTTTTAGTTTACTGATGAAATAAAGTTAATAATTAGCAGTACAATTATTACTCCTGTAATAATTCCTGAGTAATTCCTGAATATTCAGGAAATGACGATGCATGTGGGGTGTGTGTGGCTCCCTACTGCCTTTCTTGCTTTCTCACAAAGGCATCCCCCAAGTTCAATGGTCTTGATAGCCCTCATAGAATAAGATGTCCACCAGGTGAGAAGAGCCCAGAAGAATATTCATTGCCTTCTTTAATCCCACCTATGTGAGCACCAGAAATAGCTTATACTAACAAATAAAGTCATAACTGTGCTCCTCAGTAAGCCGCATCATACAGGCCTAATATGTTTATTCTATGCCTTGAAAATTTTTGTTGCCAGTATTTTGGGCAATCTATCCTTACCTAGCTGTAGAGTCTTAAAGTTTTTTGTTCATGTTTATTCTGGTCTTTCAGTAAGCAGGCCTGAGTCTACCACAAGTGGTATTTCATATCAGTGTGAAACAGATGAATCTTTCAATGAAACAGTATTGAGACGATTTTTATTAAACTGGATAAGAATACTAACCAATTATAAGTAATATTTTAATTTAATTTTAATTTAATAATTTAAAATTATAAGATTTTAAGTAATAGTTGTTGTTTTTTTTTTTACAAATAGTTTATTGTCAAATTAGTTTCTACATAACACTCAGTGCTCATCCCCAAAGTGCCCTCCTTCATGCCCATCCCCCCCTCCCCCCCACATCCATCAGTCCTCAGTTTTTGTCAGCATTCAAGAGTCTCTCATGGTTTGCCTCTCTCCCTTTCCCCCACCATTTCCGCCCTTCTTCTCCCCCTTGGTCCTCCGTCAAGTTCCTTCTAATCCTCCTATACGTGCAAACATATGGTATTTGTCCTTCTCTGCCTGACTTAATAGTTTTAAGTAAAAGAAAACTCAACTCAAACTGGCTTAAACAAATAAAATGTCCTGGTTCATGGAAATTAAATGCCCAGAGGGAGGTTAGATCAGAACAGGATAGATCCAGTAGATCAATGATGTCAACAAGAACCTTCTTTTTGCTCTGTCTTCCTTGCCTTCCACTGCACTGGTTCTTCCTAAAAATAGCCCCCCTTATGGAAGTAAGAAGATTATCAGAAGAACTAAGCCAAGAGTAAAAAGAAAGTATCTTCCTCAGAAGTTCACAGAAAACATTATTTCATGTATCACTGGCTCCCAAAGGGTCATTTACCCATTTGAATCATTCATGTCCTGTAGCCAGGGAGATGGAATGCACTGATTGGCTTAGGCCAAGCAGCATCCATTTTAAGAGGTGAAGACAAGAGCAATCCCACACCAACCACCCAGCTGGGAAATTCAGAATGCTGTTAGCAAGGGAGGAAGAAAGAATAAGCACTGAGGAAACAACAACAAAACTTCCACACAACTATTACTTAAGAGGAAAAATAAAGTGAGACCCTACTTCATACCATTCACAAGAAGAAATTCAGTCATATTAAAGCCCTCAATAAAAAGAATAAACATAGCAAAAAATATACGATAATCTGTTTATGAGCTTGGAGGAGAAGAACCCTTTAAAAAATTTTTTAATGTTTATTTATTTTTGAGAGACAGACAGACAGACATAGCATGAACAGGGGAGGGGCAGAGAGAGGAGACACCAAATCTGAAGCAGGCTCCAGGCTCCTAGCCGTCAGCACAGAGCCGGATGCGAGGCTGGAACCCAAGAACCAAAAGACCATGACCTGGCCGAAGTCAGACACTTAACTGACTGAGCCACCCTGGCACCTTGAGAAAAAACCTTTTTTTTTTTTTTAAGTTTATTTATTTATTTTGAGAAAGAAAGCGAGAGAGAGAGAGAAAGAGAGAGAGAGAGAGCGAGCAAGGGAGGGGTAGAGAGAGAGACGGAGAAAGAGAATCTCAAGTAGGCTTTGTGCTGTCTGCACAGAGCCCAGTGAGGGGCTCAATCTCAAGAACTGTGAGATCATGACCTGAGCTGAAATCAAGAGTGGTATGCTTAACTGACTGAGCCAGCCAGGTGCCATAAGAATAAGCCTTTTTAATTAAGACACACAAAAAATCAAGTCATTTTAAAAATTGATCATTTTTCTCCAACAAAATGAAATACTTTTTTGTTTTGTTTTATTTTTTTTTAATATTTTTATTTTTTTTATTTATTTCTAGGAGAGAGAGAGACAGCATGAGCAGGGGAGGGTCAGAGAGAGAGGGAGTCACAGACCGAAACAGGCTCCAGGCTCTGAGCTGGCAGTCAGCACAGAGCCCGACGCGGGGCTCGAACCCACGAACCGCGAGATCATGACCTAAGCGAAAGTCGGACGCTTAACCGACTAAGCCACCCAGGCGCCCCATGAAATACTTTGATATAATCAAAAGATACTATAAAATAAAGAATGAGTGAGACAGTGGGAAAAAACATTTGTAATACCTATAAAAGACAAAGAATTAATATCCAGAGTATATAAGGAGTATCAAAAAGTTAACAAGTAATAACTACCTAATAGAAAAAGGATATGAACAGGTAATTAGCATAAGAATAAAAATGCTCAATATATAAAAAGATGTTTAGCATCATTAAGGAAGTTGAGAAATGCAAAAGTCATGTGATATGTATGCAACACGTGATAATATCAAGACAATGGTTTCAACAGGCTGTTAGTGGATATGTAATGTTGTGGCTGTTGGTGGGCACAGCTTTTCTCTAGAGATCAAGGTGACAGACTCTACTAAATGTAAATATACATACCCTATGAGCCTGTGGTTCCTTATAGTGTATCTACCCAAGAAAGATGTTTGCTTAATGAAGCATATGCAACAATACTCATTGCAGCCTATTTGTTGTAGTGAAATCTGGGAGACACACAAAATGTCCATCAACCAGAGATGAATAAATATACTGAAGTATGTTCATGCTAGAGAACATTGCACAGTCATTCAAAATAGCACATGATCTCTTTGAACCAACATGGAGAGATCTCTAAGAGATGTCACTGACTGATAACTGTAGGGTGACAGGTATAGTACATAGAAGGAAAGAAAGGAAGGAAGGAAGGGAAGGAGGGAGTGAAGGAGGCTGGAAAACACAGAAAAATCCTATTTTCTATAGATATGTATAGGGTCAGTAAGGAAATGTAGAGAAATAGCTCTGAAAAGATAAATACCTTCCTGGGAATTGTAGTTACTTGTGGGAATGGGGAGAAGGAATTGGGATCAGGTGAAGCACTATATTTAGACTTATGATTGCATAACTTTCCTTTTTGCCTTTTTTTACAGGAAGATAAAATGTTACAAGAAGACAATGTATTCATGCATAATTTGGGTAATTAAATAACAAAATGGATTTTTTAATAAAATGATTAGGGATTGGCCAAGGAAAGGCAAAAGTTTGGACTCTTCTCCCTTTGCTAGGGGTCCTGTGGCCCAGGGGTGATTTGATTCCAGATGTTGCTGCCTAGGAATCAACTACCATGCCTGTAAATCTCCCTTACTCCTAAACATGGGGGAAGGGGTCAGCTCTCTCCCTCAGCACAGCTGAATGCCCACAAATAGGGGACAGAGGGCAGGCCCAACGTATTGGAAAGCCAGAGAGATGGATGATAAGGGCTCTTCTGTTGAAAGAAGTTCAGAGACAGAAAGGAGGGAATGCCATGGAAGGTCCAGTCTTGACAGGCAGGTACCAGTGTTCACAGCCTGTGTACCTCTCCTCATTTCTTCAGCCGCCATCTTTGAGGCACTATGCCTAGACTTTGAGAGACTGCCCCTCTCAGCTTACTTGGAGTCCAAGACATTGGCTCAAAGAATGACAGATTGAGGAAAAGAAGCATGGCCTGGGATACTTTTGGGTCAGAAAAAGGGGTGATTAGAAACCAAAACAGAATAAGAGATTGGAAAGGACCAGGGACAGAGGCAGGAGTTTGCATCAGGGACAAAGGTTCTATTGATATCCATGGATAGTAGTGGCAAATGAAGCTATTACCTACTTCTTTCTCCAACATGGAGCAAAATGTCTTCTACCTACAGGGGTAGTAATCCTAATTCTCACTTCAGTTAATCATGTAAGAGAGGAAAGAGGCTGCCCACCAGGCCAGGGCAAAGAAAGTAATTGTTTCCACTGAAGAGGTACAAATGGAGCCCAAGGCAGTAGGCAGAGTCCTCCCAAGGCATGATCCAAAGGCCTGGGCCAAGATGGCTAGAGATGCTGATAACACATCTGCAGGAAATGGAATCCTGGGGGTGGTGTGGTAAAGAAAAAATACCCTCTGGTTTTAATAGATCCACTCCCAAGGTTACCCAAAAAGTTCAGACTAAAGCATCACCTCACCTCCCTCCACCCACTCTACAATGACTTCAAAGAAGAGTTGTGGGAACTGAAGTACTCCATCCCAAGAACAAGAAGGACTTCCTTTGAGGTTAAAGTGTGAAATGACAAAGACTATAGCATCTAAGAAGGTCATCCCAATGCTGAAGATCTCTGCCTCTACCTCCAGAGCCTCAGAACAGACAGGGGAGAAGATGGGCTCTCATTGGGCTCTGAAAATGAATAGATTAAAAAAAGCTTCTATTTTAGAGCTGAATGACCTGCTACTGAAGGAGAGAGGTTCAGAAATGAGCTTATTTTCCTATTTCTGAGGTTCACAGGGGCATAATTTGAAAGGAGGGTACTTCTTTGTATAAGAGCATGAGGTAACAATTTTATTGTGGATAATTATAGAGCAATTTGGAAAATGCTTCCCCTCTTCTTTATTGGTTTATAGTATCCAGTTTATAAGAATTAATGGGTGACTCTGTGTCTGTGTGTGTGTCTGTGTGTGTGTATGTTTGTCTAATTCAGGCGGACAACTGCAATAATGAAGAGGTATATCTACTTTACACAGTGGCAGTAAACAACTTGAACCAACCTTGGGGAACCTACATCCACAGGGACAATCCTCCTGGAAGGACAAGATTCTAGACCCACAGCTTCAATAGAACATTTGTGATGATGAGAGTATTATATACCTTCACTGTCCAGTATAGGAGCCATGAGTCACATGTAGTTATTGAGCACCTACAATATGGTTAAGGCAACTGAGGACTTTTCATTTTATTTAATCTTAATTAATTAGTCCTATTTAATTAAATAGTCATATATGACTAAGTTTGTCCTGTTTGTTTGGAGCAAAGTTGCCAAATGGTAGGACAATATGTACCATGGAAGGTGACAGCAGAAAATAGCACCAAACACATGAGAAACACATGACAGATGAGGCCAAGGGCAAGCATCATGACAGAATAAAACATCTCTGGCACCTTATAGCATCTCAAGCATTTGCTGCACACACAAAAAACTTGTGTAAGTGATGTTTTCAGAAAAGTCAAAGAAAAGGGGGTGTATTAGTGAAATGGAATAATATGGAACATATATAGCAAATTCAGAACATCAGAAGAATGTAATCCTGATGATATCTTGGTGATACCTTCATCTCCATTCCCATTAGTGAGATGCCCCACTCTGGTAAGCGACCAAAGGAAGCACCAGACTGGACAGTGGTGGGACTGGACCTCCCTACCTTCCATGGGCAGTGACTCAGGAGGCAGAGTGTTAAGTCAAGGGAAGCCTCAACTTTTTGGCTATATGAAGATCTCCTGGGCTCTTTAGGCAAGGTGGTTTTCTAGATGAGGCAAAAAATATTAGAAGTTTAGCAAAGAGTGAGCCTAATCTCTTTCCTTGCCATCCATCCCCAAGGCATGGAGTGATAATATAATCTTCCTGCAATTTTCTATTTCTGTTCTGAAGGCCAATTTTCATAAGCCATATAATAAGAACATGACATCTATTTTGTAAACCCCCAGGTCACAGTTCAGGAAGCAAAACTCCCCTTTTGGAAAATGTGAAAACCTCTGCTGTCTGGCATACTAACCAAGGCCCAAACTGCAATAGCTACTAGTAGGTAAAATATGTACTGTTGACAGTGTTACTACTTTGGAGATGGTAGGAATCAAAAGCCACTCTAGGGAATATCCCAGAAAACTGATCAAGATTGGGGCAAAGGAAGAAATAGAGAAGAGACAAATGAGGAGAAGAGAGAAAAAGCACAAGAAGAGATACATTGTGTCCTATCAATCTCTCACCAATAGAAATATACCAATGGAGCTTCCTGAAACACTTCTTATGATAGTTCTTTCCTCTCAGCTCAAAGGTCTCCAATACCTTCCTGCAGCCACAGGGTAAAGGCTAAAATCCTAGGCTTAGCATTGAAGGTTCAGGCCCACTGGGCCAGGGCCTACCTACTCTACCTACCCTGCATGTCTTGTTTGTCCTAGACAAACTGCACCTTTCATTTCTCTCACATACATTGTGCTGATTTGGGCCTCTACATCATCTTTATATCAACTACTCCTACCATCTAGTCCACCCTAACCACATCCTTCCTTTTTCCAACCACTTGTTTAAGACCTCTAATATTGTTCCCTTCTGGAAGAATTCCCCAACTAACTGGTTCAGAGGGCAGTCTCCTTTCTTTTAGCACATCTGAACTTCTTGAGAAATTTATTCCTTTATTATTTAAGTCTTCAAATGGCTAATATCTCTACTAGATGAAGCTCACTGCAGGAATGGAATGTGATTTGATCATTTATGTATTTCCCACAGCACCCAGTGCAGAGTTAGGAATTCAGCGCTCAGTGTACTTTGGTTCATTTCAACAAATATATTCTATGGACTAACTCTGTGCTGGGAACCTTGCTAGGTGTTGCTACCAGATTTGATACAGATAACCAACCGGTGGCTCTAGTGTATTAGTACATTTATCTCATCTTCAGACATGGCTGGATGAGCCCCGAATTCCACTGACTCTTCAAGGCTGCAGAGTTTTCCTTTAATGAAAATGACTCATACCTATATCAGACCTAACTCTTCCTTTTACCATAACCTCACTTCCCATACTGCTCTTGAATATCTCAGAAACCTGAAATCATTCAAGGAGTTTAAATATAATCTATGCCAAAACCTCAACTCGCCTCAACTCCTGGTATGAGGCAAACTCTGGTCTCTCTCTGTAATGAAAGGCAAACAAATAACTCAAAACGTGAGATAACAAATTTAGCAGTTCAAAAGAAGCACCCCAATCTGAGGAATAATTTTTCCAACATAATCCATTAGGACATTGTGTGAAGAAGAAAAATACAATGAGAAAAAAAAGCTCAACAATGTGTGGAGAGAAAATAATGTCATTGCAGAACTATACATATTGAATCCCAGTGAAAGGAGTGAGCAGAATATTATATACTACAGAACAGAGAACCAATGAAGTAGTGACAAACTTGAAAGAAATTATGAGATATTGAAGGAAAGACACAGAAAGAAGAAAATAAAAAGATTCACAAGAAAATTCCAGACAAGGTAAAGTAAATATAAAAGAATTTTCTCGAGAAAATTGGTTAGACGAAGACCTAATGATTAAAAAAATTGCTGAAGAAAACTGCCCTGAGAAGTGAAGGGTTACAGATGCCAGGGAGAGAGCAGTAAACAAGACACCCACTCTCACAGTGTACACAAATAAATAATCAAGACTAATTCAGACACTAGTACATGCTTTAAAGAAAAAATAAAACAACATAATAGAGTGACTCAGAGTGACAGAATGAGTGATAAAGTGATAGAAGTGAGTGACAGAATGGCTACTTTAGATTGGATAGTCAGAAAAAAATTCTCTGACAAATGCACTTAGTCCTAAATGAAAAGAAGGCATTAGTCACAGAAAGAAGTCTTCTGGGTAGACTTCCTAGTGTAAAAGCACAGCATGGTTAAGGGTAAGAAACAAGACCAGTAAAACTAGAATGCAGTGAGCAAAAGGGAGAGTGGTATAAGAGGAGTTTGGAGAGGGAGGCTGGGAGTCGATTATATAATATAAGGCATGATACGAAGTATGAGAGAAGCCATGGGAGAGGTTTCAGCTGGCAAATGATCACCTTGGCTACAGAGTGGGGTATGGATTTCCGTAAAGTAAAAGCAAAAACAAGGAGGCCAATTAGGTTCCTATTTCAGTAGTCTAGGGAAAACAAGACAACAGTAAACTTGGACTAAGTTTTTTCAATGGATATGGACATAGTAGATGGATTAAATTTTTTTAATGTTTATTTTTGAGAGAGAGAGACAGAGGGTGAGTTGGGGAGGAGCAGAGAGAGAGTGACACACAGAATCGGAAGGAGTCTCCAAGCTCTGAGCTGTCAGCAAAGAGTCTGATGTGGGGTTCGAAACCTACAAACTGTGAGATCATGACCTGAGCTGAAGTCAGACACTCAACTGACTGAGCCACCCAGACAATGAACACAGTAGATGGATTAAAAATAAACAGATGGGCAAAGATGCATGAAAGCAAGACAAAATCAGAAGTAGCAATAGAAAAAAAATTAATTAAATCAATGGATTATTTTCTTATGCTACTCCAAAACAAAGAAATTGATAAACATTTCTGGGATGAATAATAGCTTACAAAATAACTAAAATAACCAAGAAGAAAGAGAGTTAATTCAAGAAAAAAAAAATGGTAAAACCATTATCATAATCATTACCTTTAACATACTTACTTTAATCTTTAACAGATTAAGTAGGAAAAAAAAGATTATAGAGAACCCACTATTAATAATTAATAAATGTGGCTTAATAGAGATATAAACATCTCATAAATTTCAAGTGTACATTCTGGTCAAAAAGTCGAAAGAACAACTTCAACATATTTCTCAAAGTGAAAATTAAATTGTCCCTATTCTTTGACCACAAAGTTAAAACAATAGAAATAAAGATCAAAAGGTTAAATAAAAGTCTTAAACACCCTGAATTTTTTTTAAAGTCACTAAGTAACTGTAAGTCAAAAAGGAAATAAAACTGTAAATAAAAGGAAATATCAACTATCATGCTACATACTAAATACATATGGGATAGATTATGAAAAAAAGTCCTTAAAACACAAAGAAGTCCAGGATGTAGAAATCTGGGAATAGTATTGCTCATACCCTAACAACAATGACAATAACAACAGTAGCTGGATAAACTACAAAACTATAACTTTTCCTGAACTCATCAGAGATAAGAGGTCATAGGACAATCAAAAAGTCTCAAGTCTAAGGAAAGACAGGTGCCACCATTGAGAGATGAAACATGAGCAAATGTTCACCTGTGGCAAGAGCACAAAAGGAAGAAACACCAGACACCACAGAAGCAGGTTAAAAAAGTTCACATAAAAATTTTAAACAAATTACTAAAGGCAATGGGGAGCTTGAGTGGCTCAGTCAGTTAAGTAGCCAATTCGATTTTAGCTCAGGTCATGATCTCACAGTTTGTGGGACGAAGAATCATGTCAAGCTCTTTGCTAACAGCATCGGGCCTGCTTGAGATTCTCTCTCTCCCTCTCTTGCTGCCTCTCCCCCAACTCTCAAAATTAAAAAAAAAAATTATAAAAACCTACTAAAGGCAAAGCATGGGTGATATGATGTGATGTGATGATACGGGACTCTTGGGAGTCCCAGACACAAGGAAAATTCACAACTTTCACATGTTCTACTCAACAGACCTTCATTGGATGCTCACAAGAAAGACTGGCCCTATGGCCATAGAGCTTTCTCAGTGATCCAGATCTACCTCTCCAAGACAGTCAAATTCTTCCTTGTATCTTTGGTGGGTCTTGGTCAGTAGACAGTATTGTATTCCTCCTACAGTGGTATAATACTTCTAAAGATCTGGAACCAGATCATTTCCTGACCCTCTCCAAAAGCAACAAACTTTGCAGACTGTCTAAGACTGACGATGGACCAGGACAACAGGATTCTCACTGATCCCCACTACTAGGCTAGCAAGCATGAGTACCAAGCAAGAGAAGATTATGGTCAAGGATGGGCAACAGTGCCCTGTGACAATCCCTCTGAGGTGCAAGTGTACTAGGAAGTCTCAAAGTTGCAGGTGGAGTAGGATTGTTAAAACACACACACACACACAAACACACACACACGCACACACACAAACACACACCCCTCTGGAACTCCTATCCTCAACTCCTATCCTAAGAAAAATGTTTTGAAGCTGAAGACACATTGAAAACAAACATAAGAACAAAAAAGATCTCAAACACAGGCTCATATACAAACTAAATTCACTCAATGCTCCATATTAATATCTTAGGAGAAGAACTGTGCATACTTTCAAAAAATATATTTACATCATGACTTTACATACAATATTACACACAAGGTAAGTATGCAATAAAAACTGCAAGACAGACCAAAAAAAAAAAAAAAGCAAGAAAATAAAGTGCTTTAAGAGACAAAGCAATTTTTCTGAAACATAATCAGGGCAAACTGAGATACTGGAATGATATGACAGGGAATTTAATATATCTGTGATAAATAAATTAATGTCCTGAGTGTAAAAAAAAAACTAACAAATATAAACAGATGTGAAATTTCAGTAGAAATACTGAAAGTATAAAAAAAGAATTTAATGGAAATTCTAGAAACAAAAAATGTAGTAAGAGAGCTGAGTAATGCCTTTGAAATGCTCAAAGCAGACTCAACACAACCAAGGAAACTATTAAGGAACCTGAAGATAGGGCAACACAAATTATTCAGACTGAAACACAATGAGAAAAAAGTACATTAAAAAAACAAATAAACAAAAATCAGAGCAAAGTATCTAGGATCTGTGAGACAATATTAAATGGTATACCATATGTGTAATTAGGATCCAGAGAAGGAAACACAGTTGAAGAAAAAGAAGAATCTTTAGTCTTTAGCATATTAAACATAGCTGTTTTCAATTTATGGTCTGAAAAGCCCAATATCCCTGCATTGTCTAGTCTAGTTCTGATACTTTCTCTCTCTCCTTAAATTGTGTTTGTTTGTTTTTCTTTTTTTAGTATGGCTTGTAGCCTCTTATTGAAAGGATGACATGATGCATTGGGGTAAAGGAACTGTCGCGAGTAGGACTTAGTAAGTAGTAATAAGGTGTGGAGAGAGTAGAAGCATTTTATAGTAACATGGTTATGTTTCAGTCTTTTGATAAGCCTGTGCCCTGGACTGTCAACCTAACCAATACTTCTCAGTTTTTCCCCCCCGTTAGGTTGGAGAGGAGGGCTAAAGGGGATTGGAGTTGGTTATTTCCCATCCCCATGTGGAAGGAGAGAGTGAACTAGAGTTGGGTAATTCCCCTCCCCCAGGTTGATGAGGCTCTGATAAAATCTCAGCAGATTATGCTATAATAAAATAACCTCTCCTGGGAGAAGGCCTTGTTAAGAACAGAATGCTCTTCACAAGTGCCCTATTGTATTTAACTCATGAATCACTGAATTCTACTCCTGAAACCAATATTGCACTGTATATTAACTAAAATTTAAATAAACAAATTAATTTTTAAAAAGAACAGAATGCTCTAGCATAATTCAAAATGGTTTCTTTTTCTCTACCCTTGTTGGAAGCATGAAAGGATTTTTCTGTGATTTTTACTGTGAGAACCTGGTAGAGTTTCTTGGATAAAACTAATAAAAGCATGAGAGCCTTCTAATAACTGGGATCCCCCTGGGGTTTTGATTTCTGAAGCTTTTCCACAATGAACCTAATTTGTTAATCACACTTTAGGGCTTTTTTATTCCAGTACTCATTCCCATGAAGGTGGGTTTCTTCTCAAATAAGTTGTGATTCTATCTACCTATATGTCTCCTATTCATAGGACAGAGGTTTGTACTGTAACCTCACTTCTCAGATGAATCTAAAAGAGCTGTTGATTTTTCAGTTTGTTCAGCTTTTTAAATACTTGTTATTAGGATGGAATGGCAACTTCTAAGCTCCTTACAGATGGACTAGAAAACGGAAGTCTGAAATATCTTTTCAGGTAAATAAAACCTGATTACTCATTACCCACAGACCTGCTCAATAAAAACTTGGATCTATACAAAAAAATAAAGGTTTCTAAGAAAGGATAAATGAAGACAAATATAAAACACATGTTTTCATATTGTTAATCACCTAAAAGATAACTAACTGTCTAAAGCAAAAATAGTAGCAAGGTGTTATGAAATTATAGCATATGATAAAGAAAATTCATGACAACTATAGCACAAAATTAGGAGACTGAAACTGGGGGTATTATAAGGTACTTAACCTATACATGAAGCAGGACAAGTATTGGTTAATAAAAGACTGTATTATAAACTCTAGGACAAACATTAAAATTTGTTTGAAAGAGGTACAACTAATGCCAATAATGGAGATAAAATGGAATCATAAAAAATAATCAATCTAAAAGTGGGCAGAAAAAGAGGGTAAAAGGACGAAAGAACAGATGGAACAAATAGGAATCAACTAGAAAAATTATAGACTTTAATCCAATTATATAATTATATTAAATATAAATGGTGTAAACATACAAATTAAAAGACAAAGATTGCCAAATGGGGTGAAAACAAAAGAAATGCACTTTATTTATTTATTTTTTCAATAATTTTTTTTAAATTTTTTCACATTTTTAAATAGTTTATTGTCAAGTTGATTTCCATATAACACCCAGTGCCCATCCCCACAAGTGCCTTCCTCCATGCCCATCACCCCCCTCCCACCCATCCCCGTTTATTTATTTTTTGAGAGAGAGAGAGGGAGAGAGACAGAGCATGACAAAGGAAGGGGCAGAGAGTGAGGAAGGCACAGAATCTGAAGCAGGTTCCAGGCTCTGAGCTGTCAGCACAGAAACCAACACAGGGCTTGAACTGACAAACCGCAAAATCATGACCTGAGCTGAACTCAGCCACTCAACTGATGGAGCCACCCAGGCACTCCCCCCACAAAAAAAAAAAAAAAAAAAAAAAAAAAAAAACACTTTAAATGTAAAGAAACGTTAAAAGTAAAATGATGTCAAAAGAATTAAAGACAAGCCATAGCCCGAAAAAAACCTTTACTAAATATATATTTGATAAAAGACTCTTATCCAAAATACACAAAGAACTCTTAAAACTCAATAAAAGAAAAAACAACCCAATGAAAAAATGGGCATATTATCTGAATACTTCATCGAAGAAGATAGAAGGCAAGTAACTATATCAACAGATGCTCAACATCATATGCCATTAAAGAAATGGGAATTAAAACAATGAGATATTACTACACACCTATTAGAATCCTAAGAAACCAAAACACCAAAAACATGAAATCCTAAGTGAGAATGTAAAGCAACAGGAATTCTCATTCATTGCTGATGGAAGTGAAAAATGGAACAGTCACTCTGGAAGATAATTTGGTATTTCCTTAAGAAGCTTCTTACATAGTTTTACCATGATCCAGAATTGTGTTCCTTGGCATTTACCCAAATGAGTTGAAAACTTATGTCTATACAAAAGCCTGCACAAAGAAGTTTATAGCAGTTTTATTCATAATTGCCAAAACCTAGAAGCAACCAAGATGTTCTTTAGTAGGTGAATGTATAAACAAACTATGGTCTTCCATATACTATTATTCATCAATATAAAAAAAAGATTAAGCTATGAAAAGACATGGAAGAATCTTAAATGTATGTGGTAATAGGAAAGAAGCCAATCTGAAAACACTACATAATGTATGGCTCCAACTACATAATGTTCTAGAAAAGGCAAAACTATGGAGACAGTACAAAGATCAACAGGGGCCAGAAATTCAAGGAGAGTGGAGGAATGAAGAACAGGTGAAGTACAAGGCATTTTTAAGGCTATGAAACTTCAGGATGATACAGCGCTGGTGGATGCATGTCATTATATATTTGTCAAAATCCTCAGAACTGTGTAAGACAAAGAGCAAACTCTACTGTAAACTATGGATATTAGTTAATAATAATGTAACCAATATTTGTTCATGAAGTATAATGAATGTATCACATTAATGCAAGATGTTAATAACAATAGAAACTGCAGGGGTAGGAAAAAAGGAAAATGGGAAAACTATTTTCTACTCAGTTTTTTTAAATGTAAAACTTCTCTAAAAATTACATCTATTAATTTAAAGTAAGTAAAATAATGGAAAATTATATACAATTAAAACACAAATCAAAAGAAAGCTGGAGTGGCCATATTAATATCAGACAAAACAGACTTCAGAACAATAAATACTACCAGGTATAAGAAAGATGTGTAATAAAGGGGTAAATTAACCAAGAGAACATAACAATCTTAACTGTGTATATATCTAACATAATTTAAAAACACATGAACAAAAGCTAACAGAACTGAGTAGAAATAGATAGATCCACAATTATAGTTAGACTTCAACCCTCCTCTGGAATTGATAGAATAGAAAATAAGTAAGAATATAGAAAGCTTAAACATTATCAGCCAACTTGGTATTTACAATATGCTCAATCCAACAACAAAATACACACTTTTTTCAAGGGCACATGAAACATTTACCAGGTGTACCCTATTCTTCATCATAAAACAATCCTCAACAAGCTTAAAACCCAAATCATGTAAGGTAAGTTCTCTGACAACAAAATAAAATTAGAAGTAAAAAACAGAAAGATATCTGGAAAATCCCCAAACATTTGGTAATTAAGCAACATGGTTCTAAATAGCTCATGAGTCAGAATGGAAGTCATAAAGGAAATTAGAAAATATTTTGAATTGTATTTAAATGAAAACACATATCAAATATATGTGATAACCCTGACCAAATAAACAAAGATTTCCGTCACCAGTAATAAATCATGTTGCTATCATGTGCATCTAAAATGATGCAAGAAGGGCATATTCTTCTCCAAAACCCATGCCTTTACTCTAATCATTGGAAAACATCAGACAAACCTAAGTTGACGGACCTTCTATAGAATATCTGATCAGTACTCTTTAAAATTAGTAGCTCTGGGTGGCTCAGTTGGTTAAGCTGCTGACTTCAGCTCAGGTCATGATCTCATGTTCATGGGTTTGAGCCCCCTGTCTGGCTCTGTGCTGACAGCTCAGAGCCTGGAGCCTGCTTCAGATTCTGTGTCTCCCTAGGTCTCTGCCCCTCCCCAGCTCACACTGTCTCTCTCTCTCTCTCTCAGAAATAAATAAAACATTAAATTAATTAATTAATTAAATTATAATTAGTAGCACTGAAAATAAGAAAGAAATAAATGAAGGAGACATAATGACTAAATGTACTGTAGTATTCTGGATTGGGTCCTAAAAAAGGAAAAAGACATTAGTAGAAAAGTTGGTGAAGTCTTAATAAATTCTTACTCTTAAGGCAATATCAATATATCACTATTAATTTCTTAGTTTTGAAAAATATGGTTGTGTAAAGTTATTAGTATCAGGGGATCCTGGTGAAATATATAGGGGAACTCTCTGTCTTATCTTTGCAACTGTGTTTTATAAATCTAAAACTATCCCAATATAAAAAGTTTTGTTAAAATGTGTGCATGATACAACTAAAACAGTGCTTATGTTACATGGAAATGCTTATCATTAAAGGCTTATGTTAGAATAGAAGAAACATTTACAGTCAATAACCCATCCTTCTACCCTAAGCATATACAAAAAGAAAAGCAAATTAAATGTGAAGTAGGCAGATGTAAGGAAATTACTGGTAAGGGCAGGAATCAGTGAAACTGGAAACAAAGAAACGACAGAGAAAACCTACGAAACCAAAGTTAATTCTTGGAAATGATCAATAAAACACAAATTTATAGTCATAATGATAGTTTTTAAAGACACAAATTACCTATATCAAATATGAAAGAAGGGCTCTCACTTCAGATCACTCTGACATTAATTAATTCAACTTGGAGGAAATGGAAAAATTCCTTAAAATACACAAACTACCAAAAATTCCTTAAAGAAGAAATAAGTAGAAGACCACTCAAAACAAAATTCACCATTCTTTTCTTGGAAGGGACCTGGACATTAAGCACAACTTTAAAAACAGTGACTAAAAGCACATTATATTAAATAACTCTTCCCTTAGGAGCACATGGATGGCTCAGTTGGTTAAGTGTTCAACTTTGGCTCAGGTCATGATCTCATGGTTTGTGGGTTTGAGGCCCATGTCGAGCTCTGTGCTAACAGCTCAGAGCCTGGAACCTGCTTCAGATTCTGTGTCTCCTCCTCTCTCTGATCCTTCTCTGCTCATGCTCTGTCTCTCTTTCTCTCAATAAATAAACCATTTTAAAAAATTTAAAAAAAATAACTCTTCCCTTTAAAAATGGCCTGGGCACAGGGCTAAATTTGTAAACAGAAGGTAATCTTTTTTCCTATGATAATGTAAAAAAAATAAGTTAACTCTCATAAAGATACTTTTCATTGTTCTAAATTACAGGATTTTAAACATTTGTCTCTGTATAATACAGTATCACTTAAAATTTTATTTAAAAGCAATTAAGGCCTGCTTTAAGATGAAAAAAAGGACCTTAACTTAGTGGGAACACTGTGCCTCAGGCTACACCCAAATATTTCTCCCTGCCATTGTTCCTCAAAAAAAGTATGTAACAGAAGGTTTTATACAGGTGGTATCAATGCTGTTTAAAATCATAGAAGATTGAGTTGGACCTGCTACTACTACTGGAGAGAAGAAACATGAAGGCAAGAATGCTTTAACCCTGGACACTGCTAAGTATTGTATTAGAAATGACAGAAGTTTAAGTCTTGTAGGTCACCAAAGCCACAGAACCATGCTCTTCTGACTCAATCAGCCAGGTACGTCAAGTATTTCTATATTCAGCAATGAAAATCTGAAAAGGAAACTAAGAAAACAATTTTATTAAAAGTAGTATCAAAAGAATAAAATACTGAGAAATAAATTTAATCCAAAAGTTCCAAGACTTGTACACTAAAAACTACTAAACTGCTAAAAGAAAGTAAAGACTTGAGGCACCTGGCTGATTTAGTCAGAAGAGCATGCAACTCTTGATCTTGAGGTCATGAATTCTAGCTCCATGTTGGGTATAAAGATTACTAAAATAAAATAAAATAAATAAACTTAAAAATAAATTGAAGACTTAAATAAGGTAAAAGGTATCTCATGTTCATGGACTAGAAAACAATACTATTCAGATGACATAATCCCCAAAGATACCAAAAGACTGGATGCAATCTCAATCAAATTGATAATCAATTTTAAAACTTACTATAAAGCTACAGTTATTAAAGCAGTGTAGTACTGGCATAAGGAAAAATATATAGATCAATGAAATAGAATGGAACTGAGAGCACAAAAATTAATCTATATATCTATGGTTAATTAATTTCTTACAAGAATGTCAAGACCATTCAATGTAGAGAGGATAATCTTGTCAAAATGGTACTAGATGATTAGATATCCAGATGCAAATGAATAAAAATGAATGCTTACCTTACTTACAAAACTTAAGAGGAATCAAAGAACTAAATATAAGAACTATAAACCATAAAACTCTTAGAAGAAAACACCAGGGTAGGTCTTCATGACTTTGGATTTGGCAATGGCTTCTGAGATAGGGTACCTAGAGCACTAACAACCAAAGAAAAAGGCAGATAAATTAAAATTAAATTAAAATGTGAATTAAAAAACTTTTGTGCCTCAAAGGACACCATCAGGAAAGAAAAACGACCCAGCAATAGCACTGCTAGGAATTTACCCAAGGGATACAGGAGTGCTGATACATAGGGGCACATGTACGCCAATGTTCATAGCAGCACTCTCAACAATAGCCAAATCATGGAAACAGCTTAAGTGTCCATCAACTGACAAATGGATCAAGAAGATGTGGTTCATCTATACAATGGAATACTACATGGCAATGAGAAAGAATGAAATCTGGCCATGTGTCGCAACATGGATGGAACTTGAGGGTGTTATGCTGAGTGAAATAAGTCAGGGAGAGAAGGACAGACACCATATGTTTGCATGTATAGGAGGATTAGGAGGAACTTAACGGAGGACCATGGAGGAGGAGAAGGGGGAAAATAGTGGTGGAGAGGGAGGGAGGCAAACCATGAGAGACTCTTGAATGCCGAGAATAAACTGAGGGCTGATGGGGGTGGGGGAGAGGAGAAGGGGGGTGATGGGCATGGAGGAGGGCACTTGTGGGGATGAGCACTGGGTGTTATATGGAAACCAACTTGACAATAAACTATTAAAAATTTTTTTAAAAAGAAAGAAAAACAACCCACAGAATGTGAGAAAGCAAAGAAAATATTGAGTCTAGTATCCAGAATATATAAATAACTCTTACAAGTCAATAATAACAAAAAACAAAAATTCAAAATAACAAAAAATAAACAACCCAACTTAAAATTAGGCAAAGGACCTGAACACATATTTCTCTAAAGAAGATGTATAAATGGCCAATAAGGACATGACAAGACGGTTAACATCATTATTCATTACTGAAAAACAAATCAAAACCACAATGAAATATCCCTTCTTCACAGTCACTAGGAAGGCTGTAATCTTGATGAAAAAAGAAAATAACAAACACTGGTGAGAATGTAGAGAAATTAGAACACAAAATGGGCAGCTATTGTGAAAAATACTTGGTGTTCCTCAGTAAGTCAAACATAGAATTACTAGATGACTTGGTAATCTAATCCCACTCCTGGGTATATAATCAAATAATTGAAAACAGGTGTTTAAACAAGAACGTGTACATGAATGTTCATAACAGCCCTATTTATAATACCCCAAAAATATGAACAGTCTAGATGTCCATCAACTCACGAATGGAAAAAAAATCCAGCATATCCATGTGTGTTGTTTCCTAGGGCCACCATAACAAATTACCACAAACTGGTTAGCTGAAACTAGAGAAGTTTATTCTCTCACAATGTTGCAGCCAGAAGTCTAAAATTAAGGCATTGGCAGGCTACACTCCCTCCAACGTCATGAGGGGAGAATCCTTCCTTGTCTCTTACAGCTTCTGGTGGCTCCAGGCATGCTTTGGCTTCCTCAGCTATATCGTTCTCATCTCCATCTCTGTTTTTACATAGCCTTCTCCTTTTCTCTGTCTTACTTCTTCTCTTATAAGGATACCTGTCATTGGATTTAAAACCCAACGGATAATTCAAGACGTTCCATCTTGAGACCCTTAGCTTAATTATATCTGTAATGACTCTTTTTCCAAATAACATCATACTCACAGGTTCTGGGGGTTAAGATGTGACATATCTTTTGGGGGACACTATTCAAACCATTATTTCATGTAATGAATTATTATTCAGCCATAAAAAAATGAAGTAGTGATACCTCCTATAACATGGATAATTTGGAAACATTTTACTAAGTGAAAGAAGGAAGACACAGAAGACTACACATTGTATAATGCCAATTATATGAAATTTCCAGAACAGGCAAATCCAGAGAGACAGAAGGCAAATTAGTGGCTGCCAAGAGCTAGAGGAAGGGGAAATGAGGAGTGACTGTTTAATGACTACAGGGTTTCCTTTTGGGTTGATGAAAATAAAGTGGATGATGAAGTGGATAATGGTGATGGCTGCACAAATTTATGAATGTTGTGAATGCCAATGAATGCACTATAGGACTCCAAAGACCTACTGTAAAGGTACAGTAAATATGACGACATTGTGGTATTAGTGAAACTATAACCACATAGATTAATGGAAAGGAACAAAGACCAGAAATATACTTATATATCTATGGTCAATTTATTTTAATAATATTTCTAAGGCAATTTAACAGAGAAAGAAAACTGTTTTCAATAAATGGTGCTAGAACAATTGGTTATCCATAAGAAAGTAAGTAAATAAATAAGCCTCAATCCTTACCTCACATGATACACAAAACTGGCTCAAAATGGATCAAAGACATAAATAGAAAATCTACAGCTGTAAAATTTGTCAAGGGAAATAGAAGAGAAAAATCTTTATGGCCTTTTATGAGGCAATGATTTCTTAATTAGGCAAAGATATAACAGAAAAATCATGATCCATAAAGATAATAAATTAAACAAGGTAAATACCTGTAAAATATACATGATAAAAAAAATCCTATATCCACCAGATATAAATAATTCTAAAATCTCAGTAAGAAAATAAACAACATTTTAAATAGGATGAAGAGCTAAATGGATATTTCACCAAAGAAAACCTACAGAAGGCAAATAACGACTAAAAAAGAATGACTATCATTAATTATTAAGGAAATGGAGATGATAAGATACCACTACATAGCTATAATGACTTAAATAAAAAAATGACAATACTCTTCTACAAACCTAAAATTACCTAAAAATAAAAGAAAAAAAATATAAGGTAACAATGGCATATACATTGAGAGAGAAATATATAAACTGAAATATAAGACGATCCTGCAGCACTTTTGGTGCTAGAAAGTGCGTTAAAAAAAAAAAAAAATGGAGGCACATTGAAAGAACACAAGAGACCACCTAAAAAAAGCTCAAAATGGGGATACATGGGTGGCTCAGTCGGTTGAATGTCTGACTTCAGCTCAGGTCACGATCTCGTGGTCCGTGAGTTCGAGCCCCGCATCCGACTCTGTGCTTACAGTTCAGAGCCTGGAGTGTGCTTCAGATTCTGTGTCTCCCTCTCTCTCTGCCCCTCTCTGGCTCATGTTCTTTCTCTCTCTGCCTCTCAAAAATAAACAAATGTTAAGAAATTTTTTTAAAAAAAGCTCAAAATGGACAAAGTTGAAAAAAGTTGGGCTACAAAATATATAACAAAAATATTAAAGTCTAGCATAGAGAATAAAATAAATAAATATGACATCATGGTGATATACAGAAATTATTAAATAAGCAAAGAAATGAGGAAAAAGAGACAAAAGGTCCTGATAGAAAAATTCCAGTTAATAAAGGTAAAAGAATTGGGGTCCCTGGGTGTCTGTTAAGCATCTGACTCTTGATTTCAGCTCAGATCATGGTCTCACAGTTCATGAGATCCAGCCCTGTGTCAGGCTCTGCACTGACAGCACAGGTCCTGCTTGGGATTCTCTCTCTCTCCTTCTCTCTCTGTTCCTTCCCCACTCTCTTTCTCTCTTTCTCAAAATAAATAAGTAAAATTTAAAAATATATATAGAAGAAATGAGGGAAATAGAAAATCGCCATCAGAACACTAAAGTAACAATTCCTATAGTGAAGAACTACCAAAGAATGCTTAAAGTAGCAGGTTAAACTTTAAACAAGAAAAGGGTATTTGCAAAGTCTGAAAGAATATCCCCCCCAAATATTTAGTAATTATAAGGAGAAAAACAGTAACTGCAGTGGACAATCCTAACAGACACCATCTTAAGCAAGTGATCAAAGTTAACATCCCCAGTCACCCATAGTGACATCAGGCACTCCCGGATAGGTAATACCAAGAAGAGGACTATATCTCTGTAACATTGTTCCAATAATGCATAAGCCCAATCTCATCATGAGAAAACATCAAACAAATGCAAACTGCAAAATAAAAGACGCTTTACAAAATAAGTAACCAGGATTACTGAAAATCGTTAAGGTCATGAAAGACACGGATGACTGAAAAAACATCACAGAAATAAGCTAAAGGGACACAACAAATAAATGAAGTGTGGTACCCCAGACTGGGTCCTGGAACAGAAAAAGGATGATAGTGGAAAAATTTGAATAAGTTCATTACTTTGGTCAACAGGACAATGTCTTTGCTTTAATAAGCATCTAATAGTTATGTAACATGGTAACATAAGAGGAAGCTACACATGAAAATGTTCTGTACCAGTTATGTAACTCATCTACAAACCTAAAATTACCTAAAAACAAAAAATATAAGATAACAATGGCAATGTATTGAGAGAGAAATATATAAACTGAAAGCATTCTATGTTCCTTGTGTAATCTAAGAAATAAAAGTACCAAATAATATAAGAAAATGGTAAATAAAAATGCATATCATACTTTCTAGGGTAGCCACTTAAAGACCAGCTAAGAGTTTAATAACCTCAAAGATAGGTTATTAAATGAGAAAATGGAATAATAAAATGAAAGTTAAAAGAAGGTAAAGATAAAAAAAAGAGAGACATGAACAAATGGAAAAAAATGAAGAACTCAGGAAAATAGTAGATTAAAAACTAAATATATGAAAAATTAAATCAATTGAAAGTAGACTAAATGCTAAACAATGTAGGATTGCATTAAAATATCCAACTATATACTGTAAATAAGAGACACATAGAAGATATAAGGAGAGTTTAAAGTAAAAGAATGTAAAATGACCTACTATGCAAACATTAGCCCAAGAAATCTGATGAAACCATGCAAGTATCCAGCAAGATAAACTTGAGACAAAAATTACTACTAGAAATAAAAGTGATAAATGTGTCACAGTGGTAAAGTTAAATCCATGCGGTAGATTTAACAATTCTAAATTTGTATGTACCTACTACCATAACCTCAAGTATATACAGAGCAAAAATTAACCGAAATATAAGGATAACTAGAGAAATCTGCAAACATACTGGGAGGGCTTAACAAATCTCTCAGTAACTTACTGAGAAAGTAGGTAAGATACAGATTCAGGAAAGATACAGAATATCTGAACAACATGATTTACGTACATAACCTAATTAATGTCCATAGAATGTTAGTCCCAGATGTATACAATATACATTCTTTCTAAGTTCACTGTGAATATTTTCAAAACTTAACCACTGCTGGATCACTAAGCAAATTTTAAGAAATTTTAAAGGATTGAAAAGAGACAGACTATATTTTCTGCCCAAAATATAATTAAATTAGGAATTAATAACAAAAGATTAAAAATCTCACAAATCTGGAAATTAAGAAAAAAACTTCTAAATAATCTATAGATTAAAGAACAAAACGCATAAAAAATAAAAAATAGGGCACCTGGGTGGCTCAGTCAGTTGAGCATCTGACTCTTGATTTCAGCTCATGTATCACGATAATGGTCATGGAATCAAGCCCCGCATCAGGCTCAGCACTGAGCATGAGGCCTGCTTCAGATTCTCTCTCTCCTGTTCTCTCTCTCCCTCCCTCCCTCTAGGCCCTCACCCTGCTTTCATGCCCCTCTGTCTCCCTCTCTAAAAATAAAAATAATAATAAAATTTATATGTTGAACTGAGTAATAATAACAATGTAATATATTAACACTTGCAAAATGCAGCCTAAAGCTAGAGGTAAATGTATTAATTAGTTTGGGGGTGACTGCTGAAAAGTTTTCTATTTTGCTAGGCTACCTTTTTTCCAGTCCTCTGGCTAGAGGACACAGACTTTTCTTTTGGCTTTTTTCTTTTCCTATCTGTTGGCCTTCCCAGGTTTCTGGCTTCTCCCGTACCAAGTCTGAGATATATGAGGCAAAAAGAAAACTCAGGGAACTCACTACAGTATCATTCCTTGTGTCCCAAGGTTCCTAGCTGGTCTGCCTTCTTTTCTGTACCTTTTAGAATGTTCTTGGGGCGCCTGGGTGGCTTAGTCGGTTAAGCGTCTGACTTTCGCTTAGGTCATGATCTCGCGGTTCGTGGGTTCGAGCCCCGCGTCGGGCTCTGTGCTGACAGCCAGCTCAGAGCCTGGAGCCTGTTTCAGTCTGTGACTC
>NW_024081052.1:1150743-1219582 GCF_003009895.1 Hyaena hyaena
AAAAAAAAAAAAAAAAGAATGTTCTTATGTTTGTTTTAAATATAATGTCCGGGGTTTTTAGCTATATTTAGTGATAGGAATAAGGAAAACTACTTCTGCTCTACCTTTCCAGATGCAGAAGTCTCTCCTAAGGGGCTTTTAAGGTACTGACTTTATTGCCCTCTTTCTTAACCTGGGTGGTGGTTACATCTTACTATTCTTTAAGTTTCTATGATTTATGCATGCCCCTGTGTATACACTTCACAATTTGAAAACAAGCATCACTGAAAACTGTTACAGCATTGCAGTTCTCATAATCCTCTGTGAGGCAAGGATGAAACACCTCTTCCATGTTGCAGCAGGGATACTCAAGCTTGGAAAACACAGAGAAAGAATCCAAGACCAGGGCCATTAACCACTAAGACACTCATTATTCAAACTCCTCAATTTGACCTTCACAAAGAATAAAAAGTGTTGAATTTAGTAAAGCTTCTCTACTCTTAGAATCACACCCAAAATAAGACTCTTTAAGCTTCTCACAGAGATATTTTATTTTTTGGTTAAAGCCTCAACCAATGGAAATGCCAAATGAATAAATGTGTAAATAAGGTATTGGAAGTTGGACTTACTAAAATATATTACAAAGACACTACAAGGCACTATAAAGCTTGACTCTAGAGCCACTCTAACCCTGTCCTCTGGGTACAGAGATATTATGGACTAACCAGAAAGACTGTCAGATCAGTATGGATTCAGCTCACCTGGGACTTGCCCTAGTCTGCCTTCTCTCTGCTCCAGACCGACACTCTTCCAAATTCTCACCTGAATGGGGAAAAAAAAAAAAAAAAAATTAAAAAAAAAAAAAAAAAAAAAAAGATATGGGTTTAGAGCCAAGAGGGAAAGGACAAAACAGGATGTCAGTCAATTTCTGTTAATCCACATGGCCTCAAGAACTCTTGTCCTCACTCACGGAAACCACCTGTTAGAAACTGCGAACACGGAGAAAGTGTATTACAGTCTTGTCATTCAGCAGCCAAAACTGATAATCCCTTCAACTCAGGTTCAGTGCTGGGCCCTAGAATAGACTTGAGAAAGTCAAGTCTCACGTCCCAAGCTTCTCATGACCCAGTAAGGAAGACGAATAAAAAAATACATAAATCTGCCAGTGACACAAGACAGGTGCATAGAGGTTGCCATGGGAGCAGAGTCAGAGGCATCTCACCAGGTAAGAGAAGAAAAGAAGACCCCAGAGCTGGGACATGAAGCTGAACAGGAGTTATTGAGGGAAAAAGATAGGTATATCAGATGGTTCCTATATTAAGGGAGTCCAGAAGGTAGGAACAGGATAAGAAAGACATCAAGGAATGAACCACCTTGGTGTGGATAAAGGATCCCAAGCATCTTGATATTAATGGGATGTGGCAAGTGGAGAATGAGATATAGAAGCTAAGGGTGAGGAATCCTGTCAGGAATATGAGGGGGCTGGATGTCAACCTTAGGATCTGAGTGCCAGCAGATGAGATCTGTGTACTTTGGGTAGCAGAGTAGCAGAGCTGGTGCTAGCACTGTCTGTCACCTAAAGCTTTGTCCCAGATCCATGTGAACTATAATATCACTCTTCAACATAGACTCTTTCATAATGAACGAAAAATGAATTGATTTTACTACACTAATGAAGTCATAGTACTTTCAGACTATAATTTGGTATTTTATTTTTTAAAGTAATACATATAGGGATGCCTGGTGGCTCAGTCAGTTGACTCTTGAATTCAGCTCAAGTCATGATCTCATGGCTCATGAGATTGAGCCCTACCTCGTGCACTGTGCTGACAGCGCAGAGCCTGCTTGGGATTCTTTCTCTCCCTCTGTCTTTCCCTCCTCCCCATCAAAAATAAATATTAAAAAAAATAAAGCAATACTTGGAGTTAGTTGAAAAAAATTAAATAGTAGTTCAAAGGAATATCTCACCTTCTCCTTCCACCACCAATTCCCACTTAAAGAGCGCATTCAACCTTTTTTGGGAAAAGATAGTTGCAAATGACATATCAGATAAAGGACTAGTATCCAAAATCTATAAAGAACTCACCAAACTCCACATCCAAAAAACAAATAATACAGTGAAAAAAACAGGCAGAAGATATGAACAGACACTTCTCCAAAGAGGACATCCAGATGGCCAACAGACACATGAAACAATGCTCAGTGTCCCTCATCATCAGGGAAATATAAATCAAAACCACACTGAGATACCACCTCACGCCAGTCAGAGTGGTTAAAATGAGCAAATTAGAGGACTCTAGATGCTGGTGAGGATGTGGAGAAACGGGCATCCTCTGACACTATTGGTGAGAATGTAACTGGTGCAGCTCCTCTGGAAAACAGTGTGGAGGTTTCTCAAAAAATTAACAGTAGGACTCATCTATGACCCAGCAATAGCACTGCTAGGAATTTACCCAAGGGATACAGGAGTGCTGATGCATAGGGGCACACGTACCCCAATGTTCATAGCAGCACTTTCAACAATAGCCAAGTCATGGAAAGAGCCTAAGTGTCCATCAACAGATGAATGGATCAAGAAGATGTGGTTTATCTATACAATGGAATACTACATGGAATGAGAAAGAATGAAATCTGTCCATTTGTAGCAACATGGATGGAACTCGAGGGTGTTATGCTGAGTGACATAAGTCAGGCAGAGGACAGATACCGTATGTTTTCACTTAGAAGTGGATCAGGAGAAACTTAACAGAGGATCATGGGGGAGGAGAAGGGGAAAAAATCATTGGGGAGAGGGAGGGAGGCAAACCATGAGAGACTCTTGAATGCTGAGAACAAACTGAGAGCTGATGGCATGGAGGAGGGCACTTGTGGGGATGAGCACTGGGTGTTGTATGGAAACAAAGTTGACAATATACTATTCAAGAAAAAAAATTTAGACATGGAGATAAGTTAAGAATACATAGCATTTGGAAATACTCATGCTTGACCAGTGTCAAGAAGGCCCTCTTAACTATTGTTGCCCAATTTGCTTTTTAAATACACGATGTTCTATCTAAAAAGAAAAAGAAAAAAAAAGAAAAATTCATAAGTATCTATGAATCTTGAGGTTCCCCCCTCATTCCTCATTTTAAAAATTAGCTCAAAAATAAAATAATTATTTTAAGAATTAAAAAATTAGTCTTTGTCCAGAGAGAAAAACACACCGGATTGGCAAAACATTACCTGACTGGAAAAACAAATCATTCTAGATCTTTACTTTTCGAGAGACTGACAACCTAAGGAGTAATAGAATAAAGAAGTGCTGTGTAATATGAAAAGTCCCCCAAATAATTCTGTGACTCTTCCCTTTCCCTCTTTCTCCCTCTAATTCTAATGACTAAATGATAGTAGCTCCTATACCAGGTTAATCATTAGAATCTTCTAGTGTGTTTTTAAAAATACGAATTTCTTGGTGTGCCTACAGGGCAATCCAGTATTGACCATACTTACATAACTCATGAATGTAGCCACACAATTCTCTGTCTTGTCAATCTCCAAAGGTTCATTGTCAAATCACTGTGAAATTTAAGTCAAAGTGAAACGCAGGTCTTAGACTTAAGTAGTTAAGAAGCACAGAAAACAGTTGCTTTCCCATCCATTATAATTAAGGATGTGATGTAAGAAAGAGAAGCCCATCACAGTCAAATGGAGGTCACCTCACCCCTTCAGGATGGACAGGAGCAGAGAGGCAGTAGAGAAGAGAACCGAGGCAAGAAGGGCCGATACAGGAACTGTTACATTCACATAACAAGCCACCAATTCATACATTTGTCCATGATAAGAGAAAGAAAACTCAACGCAGGAAATGGATCAAAGATGGCTAAAATGGAGTATATGCCACTCTGAGAAAACATTTTATCCTAGCACTGGTCAAGTCAGGAAAAGTTCAGAGTAGCATCACAAAGGTGGCTTATCCATAGGACAAGGCTGGCTTTTGCTGTCAAGGTCTATGTGTTTTCGTCTGTGAAAGCTCTTCCAGCAGCAGCAAGAACATGGTTTCCCATATTCCTATAACCAGTGAGTACATCCTGACTACAGAGAGAGTTTCCCTTAGACTACATTGCAGGGACATCTTCTTATGAAGGTACAGGTTTAAAGAAACAGTTTTAGCTTAGATCTAGCTCTTCCAGGAAGACTTTGAAAGTTCAGGCTGTATGCCTGTTCACTGGGCCTCAGGATCACAGCACATATGCTTCCTCTTTAATGTTTTTTTCAAGTATTTAGGAAGTAGCTGTTCATGTCTCAAAAAAAAAAAAAACAAAAAACAAAAAAAACCCACTATGGCCTCTCTATGAGAACTGGTACTGTCTTCTCTGTTTTCCTAGCCCTAATACCCAGGAGAGTAATCAGCACATGAAAGGCGCTAAAGAACATTTGTTGTTTAGTTTGCTAATTTAGTTTGTCTTTTCCAAAGGACAAAATGTCTATCTTCTCTTTCTGTTTGGCTCAACCACACCAGTGAACTGTGCTAGAGTAAAGTACTGGAGCTTAGAGTAATAGACTCCAGTGCTCCTCATGGCAACAGAGAAGTGAGGTCTCCCTGCAGACAGGAAGAGGAATCTAGCACAAGAGGGGCCACAGGTGGGAGCAAAGGATTCTGTGTGGTTCTCTATCATTTCCTTTTTTTTTTTTTTAATGGTTTCAATTTTTCTTTTCATTATAACATGAGCTAAATTTAAGGAATGAGTCTTTTGACTTTATGTCCCAGAGTTGTTAGAAAATATAAATGAAAATATAACTTATGAAAATATACTGAAAAGTACAAGAGCAGATGTAAAATGGTAATTAAGGTTCCAGGTATCAAGGAACTAGAGTAGGTGAAGAATGAAACCAGTCAGGCTACTGCCTGACAGATGCAGGATGCGCTGGTTTAGCGACATGCCATCAAGGAATAGGAAGACCATCAAATGTGTGGTGATAAATCACAGCATGAGAAAGATTTCCAGTGGGCAACTGCCCACCTTTTTTTCTTTGGTAAATGAATTTTTCCTCATTTAATAACAAGATTCTCTTAGGCTAACATTTCAAAATTAAAATCATTTGTATAGGTAAGGTAAATCACAGGATAATGATTAGGAAAATTTTCTTCTTTTTTAAATCAAAAAGCTTCTAAACGGTCAGGGATTGATGGAGTGGAGATGACAAACATACACATCAGATTTTCATCACCAATGAAAAAATAAATCATTTTTATAGACTTAAAACTGTCAGTGCACTTAGACTTGGCAAAAGGAAAAATTTAAATACTTCTATATTAATACAATGTCAATAGAAATTGGCCAAGTAATGAGGTCATTTTAGTGAAGTACCAACATATAAATATAAGAAAAATAATTTCTTGGTCCAAATCAATGAAACTTTAAAAAAGATTGTCTCTAGATAAGATTTGTTGAGAACAATGTTTTTTCATACACATTTTGATACTCAAATTCACTTTATAACACAATTATAGATTAATGTTTTAATTAATTTTTAAAAAGCTGTGAGATCTCCAATTCTTCAGGAGATATTTTCACCATTGTGTTGTTCAAATCCATAGGTTAAGCTTTCTTCATTATTATTAAGAACTTTATACATGTTAGAGAGATTGCCATTCACTGTTTTTTTGTCTTTTCAAAGAGACAAAGGGAGACTAGCTAGACCAAAGCTGATGTCTTTAGAAGCATGCAATGAGAATAAGAATATTCCACAATGATTGTAAAGAAGCCACTCAAAGTACCAACAACATCAACAGACATATCTTGCCACTCCTTAAAAACAACAGCTGAACATAGGGTGCCTGGGTAGCTCAGTCGGTTAAGCATCTGACTTTGATTCAGGTCATGATCTTGCTGTTTGTAAGTTCAAGACCCATGTCAGGCTCTGTGCTGACAGCTCAGAGCCTGGAGCCTGCTTCGGGTTCTGTGTTTCCCTCTCTCTCTGCCCCTCCTACACTCATGCTCTGTCTCTCTTTCCCAAAAATAAACATTAAAAAAAATAGCTGAACCAGTTAAAAGTGAGGTTGTAAAGTATATGTAATATATTGAAGTCAGAATGAAAGTGTTGAATATATCCAGGGCCCTGCCCAGGTAATTAATCTGTATGCTCACACAGACTAAAAGGCTCACCAGCAGAATCTTGGCCAGGGGATGTCACAACACAGGCTTTCCAGCAAACATCTCTTTGATAGCGATGCCTAGGTCCTTAACACAGGACAATGAAAACACTCTGATTACAGAGTAGATTGTTACGTACACAACAAAGTTTATCTGTCTTGCAAGGTCCCATCTCAAAGATTAATATCAATGACACAATGACTACAAGGGTTGCAGAGACTACAAAACCTGGATCTCCCATCTTATGAGACCTTTCCTTTGAAGTCTTGATCTCCTCTTCTCTAGAGCATGAATGACCACAACTGTAGATCCTAGACTACTTAGCAAACAACCAATTTTCCCATGAAAATTATGTATTTCATTTAGAGTGAGTGTATGAAGAAAGAATTCACACTTACTGGGCTGCTGAGAGCTCCTAATGAAGTTGCAAGGGTGGCTGGTACAAAGGCATATTCAGCAAAGTTGGCCACCTCACCCGCTCCCATTGATAGCAATCCAGCCCATCACAATGATTCATTAATACAAGCATGGCCACCTTGACCTGCTCTCCTGGAGCCTTTTCTGGCAAACTGTAGAGGATCTTGGTTTTTTTTGTTGTTGTTGTTTTGTTTTGTTTTTTCAAAATTAAACTCCTGCCAATGAAAATGCTGGAGTTCAGAGCCAATCCCAGGCCAATGTAAGAGTCATATTTTCCACGCCCCTGAATCATTTCATTTGTTATTGAAAAAGTTCTTGTGAGTCACAATGATCACAAAACAGAAATGACTGTCACTGGAGGCAGGATTATGCAGTCTTCAAATATATAAGTTTAATATGGTCTTTCTTATGAAAAAAGGGCTGGAAGAGGTTAGAGATGGTTCATTCACTCCCATTTTCTTATAAATAATACTCCTTATTCTCATTTAAAGTTTTAAACCCTGGCAGAGTAGCTCTGGCCCTACGGCTATCCATGTGGCTTCCCCTCCACTATCTGGCCCTGATCAACTCTACTCACATGCCCACAGAGGCTGCCCCCTCTTGAGCTCTGGCAGTGAGTGCCTTCCTTGCCATACAGTGGGAAGTGAGAATATCTAGGACTGCAGCCATGTGCATCTGGCCTCCTCCATGGGGTAGCACTGAGGGGAACGTTTTCCAGATGACATGCAATGCTTAACCCCTGTCGCAGGAACAAAGGGCACTCCCCTATCACTTTCCATCCCAAGAAATCATCTCAATTCCAGGTGCCTGAAGGAGACATCATCACATTAGAAGAAGGGGGTAAAGGCTTTTTTCTCTGCTGAGTGTTATTTTAAAACAGTCCCTAAAGATTTATCTTTGAAAATTTAGAGGCCCCATGAGCTAGAAGACAAACTTCCCATAATATGAGCTCTGACCTTCTCCTGCCACTCAAAACACAGCTCAAAGGATTAGTATTTGGCCTTACTAAAAAATAATCCAAATGAGGTTCAAAGAATTCTCCAATACGATAATCAGCAACCTGGAAGTAAAAAACAAACAAATAGGGTTAGCTCATCGGACAACCTTCAAGGCACTTTAGGAACTCTGCATTCCTAGGCCTGCACCTAAGTGAAGACACAATAAGCAGTTTATCTAGTACCTGCATCTAGATGAGGAAATTAAGGATCAAAGAAGATATGAAACTTATCCAAAGTCACAAAGCTAGAAAGTAGCAAAGCTGTGATTCACACCCAGGCTTTCTGGTTCCTGAGCTCATGATCTTCAACCCTCAGCCATTTGTGGACCCAGAGGAAAAAGGATGAGGCAATCAACAAACAGACTGGATAGGTTTCTGTGGAAAGGGGCATAGAAGTGGGGCTCAGGACATTTGAAGGCCAGTGTCCCCAAAATGGAGTATGGAGAGCTTCAGACTGGAGGTAACCATAAATCAAATGCAAGATGGAAAATGGTGGGATGCCTGGGTGGCTCAGTCAGTTCAATGTCCAACTCCTGATTTTGGCTTCATGATTTCATGGTTGTGAGATTGAGTCTAGCATCAAGCTCTGGAAGCTGAGTGTGAAACCTTCTTGGGATTCTTTCTCTCCCTTTATATCTGTCCCTCCCCACATCTCTCTCGAAATAAATAAATAAACTAAATATGTATATATATATATATATATATATATATGGGAAATATATATATGGGAAATGGCAAGAACAGGGGATAGCACAGAGATTATCTACTCAGATGGACTCAGATAAATCATACCTGGAGAAATTCTGCTGTTTCTTCTGACAGCCCAGTGATAAGCTAAATCCTTTGATTTACTTGGCCAATCACAGGGTCTTCCTCTTCTGTCAGAAATGCACTGAATGGGGAAACTCAGGAAGAAGAGGAGGGCATGAAAAAGAGAGAAAACGGGACCGATGTGAGTTAAGAGAAGCAGATGGGGTAGAGACTGAGGAAAAAGATGGTGGGGTTCAGAGGTCACTGCTCCAGCAAATGTCACAACTGACATTTTTGGCTCAGAAATGCCATATGAGAATCTTTAGAATCCTTATGACATTAGCCTCCACAGGGCCCACTGAACTCATTCCTTCCAACCCTCTTATCTGGTAAGGACAATACTATGATACTGAGGAAGTAAACTGTGCAACTTTATAAAGTCAGTAAGTGGCAGAGCTGAGACTATAACTTAAGGCTTCAAATGTTTAGTCCCGTGCCTTTTTTGGTGGTATAATAAAACTTCCTAAACTTTTTTTTAAATCCAAGTTAGTTAACATATAGTATACTATTGGTTTCAGGAACAGAATTAAGTGATCCATCATTTACATATAACACCCAGTGCTCATCCCTACAAGCACCCTCCTTAATGCCCATCATGCATTTAGCCCATCCCCCCCACCCAACACCCCTCCAGCAACCCTCAGTTTGTTCTCTGTATTTAAGACTCTTATGGTTTGTCTCCCTCTCTGTTTTTATCTTATTTTCCCTTCCCTTCCCCTATGTTCATCTGTTTTGTTTTTTAAATTCCACACACGAGTGAAATCATGTATTTGTCTTTCTCTGACTAACTTTGTTTAGCATAATATACTCTAGTTCCATCCATGTTGTTGCAAATGTCAAAATTTCATTCTTTTTGACTGCAGAATAATATTCCATTGTGTGTGTATACGTAAATATATGCACACCACATCTTTATCCATTCATCACTCAATGGACACTTGGGCTCTTTCCATATTTTGGCTATTGTTGATAGTACTGCTATAGACATCTGAGTGCATATGCCCTTCAACTCAGCACTCCTGTATCCTTTGGAAATATCTGGTAGTGCAAATGCTGGGTCATAGGGTAGTGCTATTTTTTTTAAATATATTGTCAAATTGGCTTCCATAGAACACCCAGTGCTCATACCAACAAGTGTCCTCCTCAATGCCCATCACCCACTTTCCCCTCTCCCTCATCCTCCTTCAACCCTGTTTGTTCTCTGTATTTAAGAACTTCTTATGGTTTGCCTCCCTCCCTTCCTGTTTGTAACTTTTTCCCCCTCCCCTCCCCCATGGTCTTCTGTTACGTTTCTCAAGATCCACATAGGAATGAAAACATATGGTATCTGTCTGTCTTTGACTGACTTATTTCACATAGCATAATACCCTCCAGTTCCATCCACGTTGCTACAAATGGCCAGATTTCATTTTTTCACATAGCCAAGCAGTATTCCATTGTATATATAAACCATATCTTCTTTATCCATTCATCAGTTGATGGACATTTAGGCTCTACCCATAATTTGGCTATGGTTGAAAGTGCGCTATAAACTTTGGGGTATGTGTGCCCCTATATATCAGCACTCCTGTATTCCTTGGTTAAATTCCTAGAAGTGCTATTGCTGGGTCATAGGGTAGTTCTATTTTTAATTTTTTGAGGAACCTCCACACTGTTTTCCAGAGCAGCTGCACCAATTAAAACCCTAGAGGAGAAAGCAGGAAACAACCTCCTTGACCTCAACTACAGCAATTTCTTACTCAACACATTTCCAAAGGCAAGGGAATTAAAGGCAAAAATGAACTACTGGGACCTCATCAAGATAAAAAGCTTCTGCACTGCAAAGGAAACAATCAACAAAACTAAAAGTCAACTGACAGAATGGGAAAAGATGTTTGCTAATGATAAATCTGAGAAAGGGGTAAAGTCCAAAATCTATAAAGAACACACCAAACTCCACACCTGAAAAACAAATAATCCAGTGAAGAAATGGTCTGAAGACATGAATAGAGACTTTTCCAAAGAAGACATCCAGATGGCCAACAGACACATGAAACAATGCTCAACACCACTCAACATCAGGGAAATACAAATCAAAGCCACAATGAGGTACCACCTCACACCAGTCAGAGTGGATAAAATGAACAAATCAGGAGACTAAATGCTGGCAAGGATGTGGAGAAATAGGAATCCTCTTGCACTACTGGGTAATTCTATTTTTAATTTTTTGAAGAACTTCCATACTGTTTTCCAGAGTGGCTTCAACAGTTTGCATTCTCACCAGCAGTGCAAAGGGTCCCCTTTCTCTGCACCTTCGCCAACATCTGTTGTTGCTTGAGTTGTTAATTTTAGCCTTTCTGACATGCGTGAGGTGGTATCCCATTGTGGTTTTGGTTTGTATTTCCCTGATGATAAGTGACTCTGAGCATCTTTTCATGTGTCTGTTAGCCATCTGGATGTCTTCTTTGTATTTTGTTTTAATCTTTATTTTTGAGAGAGAGATGGGAGGAGGGGCACAGAGAGGGAGACACAGAATCCAAAGCAGCCTCCAGGCTCAGACCTGTCAGCACAAAGCCCAATGCAGGGCTTGAAGTCACGAACCACAAAATAATGATCTGAGCTGAAGTCAGATGCTTAATCAACTGGGCCACAAGTGCCCCAAGGATGTCTTCTTCAGAAAAGTATCTGTTCAGGTCTTTTTCCCATTTCTTCACTGGGTTGTTTTTTGGGTGTTGAGTTTGATAACTTCTTTATAGATTTTGGATACTAACCCTTTATCTGGTATGTCATTTACAAATATCTTCTCCCATTCCATAGATTGCCATTTAGTTTTCCTGATTGTTTCCTTTGCAGTGTAGAAGTTTTTATCTTGATGAGATCCCAATAGTTCATGTTTGCTTTTGTTTCTCTTGCCTCTGGAAACATGTGAAGTTAAGAAGCTGCTGTGGCTGAGGCCAACGAGCTGTTGCCTGTATTCTCCTCTAGGATTTTGATGGCTTCCTGTCTCATATTTAAATCTTTCATCCATTTGGAATTTGTTTTTCTGTATGGTGTAAGAAAGTGGTCCAGTTTCATTCTTCTGCATGTAACAATTCAATTTTCCCAACACCATTTGCTGAAGAGACTGTCTTTTTTCCACTGCATATTCTTGCTGCCTTTGTCCAAGATTAGTTGGCCATACCTTTGTGGGTCCATATCTGGGTTTTCTATTCTGTTTTACTGATCTATGTGTCTGTTCTTGTGCCAGTCCAATAATGTTTTGATGATTACAGCTTTGTAATACAGCTAGGAGAAGTCTGGAATTGTGATGCCTCCAGCTTTGGTTTTCTTTTTCAGGACTGCTTTGGCTGTTCAGGGTCTCTTCTGGTCCCATACACATTTTAGGATTGTTTTTTCTAGCTTTGTAAAGAATGTTGGTGTTATTTTGACAGGAATTGCATTGAATATGTAGACTGCTTTGAGTAGTACTGACATTTTAACAATATTTGTTCTTCCAATCCATAAACATGGAATGTTTTTCCATATTTTTGTGTCTTCATCTATTTCTTTCATAAGCTTTCTATAGTTTTCAGAGTATAGGTCTTTTATGTCTTTGGTTAGGTTTATTCCTAGGTATCTTATGGTTTTTGGTGCAATTGTAAATGCGATTGATTCCTTGATTTCTCTTTCTGCTGCTTCATTATTTATTGGTCTATAGAAATGCAACCAATCCTTCATTACCCTTTTAATGTCATGGGATCACTAGTGATGCCCCTTCTTTCATTTCTGATATTAGTAATTTGTATCTTCTTTTTTATTGATTGCTTGGCTAGAGGCTTATCAAATTTTATTCATCTTTCCAAATAACCAGCTTGTGGTTTTGTTGACTTTCTCTATTGTTTTCCTCTTCAATTTCATTGATGTCTGTTCTTTTATTATTTTTTTCTCCTAACTTATGACTTAATTTGCTCTTCTTTCTTTCTAGTTTCCTAGGACAGAAGCTTAGATTCTTGATTTTAGATATTTCTTCGCTTCTAATATATATGTACTCAGTGACATAAACATCCCTCTAATCACTGCTTTTGCTGCATCAAATTTGGTATGTTGCATTTTCATTAGATCAAAATTCCTAAATTTCTCAAGACTTTTTCTTTGATCCATATGTTATTCAAAGGTGTATTGTTTAATCTACAAATAATTTGGAATTTTCCAGTTTCTTTCTAGTGGTGATTTCTAGCTTAACTCTGCTGTGGTCTGGGAACATACTTCGTATGACTTATATTCTTTAAAATTTGTTAAGATGTGTCTTATGTCTGAAAATGTGATCTATCAAGGTGGATGTTCCATGTGAGTTTGGGAAGAATATGTATATGTAACCTTTGTTGGATGACATATTCTATAAATGCCAATTAGATTCAACCGACAGATGGTGCTGTCAGTTCAACTATATCATTACTGATTCTCTGCTGGCTCTCTCTGTGAATTACTGATGGTGAAACATATTGAAGTCTCCAACAATAATAGATATTCCTATTTCTCCTTTAAGTTCTGTGAGTTTTTGTTTCATGAGTTTTGATACTATATTGTTAGGAGCACGTACATTCAGGTTTGTTCTGTCTTCTTGAAGAATAAACTTATTATATAATGTCATTCTCTATCATTTTCTTTGCTCTGAAATCTGCTTTGTCTGATATTAATACAATGACTTCAGCTTCCTTTTTTTATTTAAAGTTTTTATTTATTTTAGTAATCTCTATACCCAACATAGGGGCTTGAACCCATGTCAACATCAAGAGTTGCATGCTCTCCTGAAGAAGCTAAGCAGCGCCCCCTTCAGCTTCCTTTTGATTAGTGTTAGCTTGGTATATCTTTCTCAAACATGTTACTTCTCCTATATATGTGTCTTTGTGTTTACAAAACGTTTCTCACAGACAATATGTGGTTGGATTTTTTTAATCCATTCTGATAGTTTCTTTTAATCTATCATTCTCATTTAAAATGGTTTTTAATATTGTTAGATTAATACATACCATATTTGTTATTCTATTCATTGCCCTTATTCTTTGTTAGTCTTCCAGTCTTTTTCTTCCTTCACTGGTTTTAATAAGGCATTTTATATGATTCCTTTTTCTTTAAATCTCCTATTAACATGTCATATTTTCTTTAAAAAAAGCTTTCAGAGGTTTCTTGAGAGTTTGCAACTAATTCAAGTCCACTTATAAGTAATAATCTACTGCTTCATGGCTGGTGCACATACCTCATAATAGCATATTTCAAATTTTTTCCTCTCATCCCGTATAACAGTTCTGTCATTCATTTCACTTATACATAAACTATAATCACTTAATATATACTGTTGTTATTATTACTTTGAACAAACTTATCTATTAGACCAGGTCTAAGAAAGAAACGTAGAAGATTTTATTTTGGGGGGGGGAATGATTTTATTACACCTTCATTAATTTCTCAGACTCTTCCTTTATTTATATAAACCCAAATTTCTGACATATATAATTTTCCTTCTTTCTAAAGAACTTTTAACATACCTTGCAAGGTAGGTCTGCCAGCAAGAATTCCCTCAATTTTTGTCTGATAAAGTCTTTATTTCACCTTAATATTTAAGAATAATTTCACTGGATACAGAATTCTAGGTTGGTTGTTTTTTTCTTTCAACACTTTAAATATTTCACACCACTCTCTTCTTAATTCTGAACAGAAATCTGATGTAATTTTAATCGTTATAGCTCTATATGAAAGATGGTTTTTTACCTATGGCATAATAAGAGATTTTTTTGTCTTTTATTCTGTGCAGTCTGAATGTGAAATGCCTAAGTGTTGAATTTCTGGAATTTTTCCTGCTTGGTGTTCCTGGAGATTGCTGGATTTGTGGTTTGGTATCTGACCTTACTTTTGGAAAATTCTAAGCCGTAATTACCTGAAATATTTTTTCTGTTCATTTTTCTCTTTCTTCTCTTTCTGCTGTTCTCACTGTACATATGTTACACCTTTTGTAATTTCCCCACAACTCTTACATATTCTGTTCTGTTTTTTGCAATAATTTTCTCTTCAGTTAGGGAAATTTCTGTTAACATACCTTCACTTAAAGTTTCAATTAAAGCTCACTCCTTCTTTCTTCATCCATTCCTAATATATTGATGAGGCCACTGAAACCTTTTATCATTTCTGTTACAGTATTTTTAGTTCTATAATTTCTGTTTAAAACTTTATTAGAATTTCCAACTCTCTGCTTATGTTATCCATCTGCCCTTGCATATTGTCCACTTTTTCCATCAAAACAATTAGCATAAAGGAAAAACAGGGGAATTCAAGATGTTCACAGAGAGTGTTAAAGAATTCAAACATAGACTTAGAACTCTAGAATGCCACAGACATGTACAGTACGGTGTATATTACCAATAAAGACAGAAGTAGGCCCGAATTTCTCACGTCCCACTGTCCTTGAGTCTCTGCACAGGTCAGATGTGAAAGTTAAGGCAGAATTGTAAACTGCCTGCCAGAATATTGAAGGTATGCCCTGACACCCACACAAGGTCCCTCAGCAAAGGCTGAGAGACTTTTGGTTCCAGATATCTAACGAAATATTGGTCCAATAATCAGCTGACCTACAAACTAAAGAAGCAGGGATGTAAATGGCCACATAAGAAAAAAATACATATACAATACAGAATAACACTGTGAAAGTCACTATAAAAACAGCACAAACAACAACAAACCATGTTAATGGGATGAGGGGCAATCTAATTTCCAGAGTTCCCATACTATAATATTTTAAATGTCCAATTTTCTCACCATAAAATAGAAAAAATGCAAAGAAACAAGAACATATCTTTCTTACACAGAGAAAAGCAGTCTGGAAGCCCATACACTGGACTTAGTTAATAAGATTTTTTTAAATGTTTATTTATTTTTGAGACAGAGAGAGAGAGAGAGAATGCAGAGAGAGAGGGAGACACAGAATCTGAAGCAGGCTCCAGGCTCTGAGCTTTCAGCATGGAGCCTGATGCAGGGTTCAAGCTCACGAACCACGAGATTCTGACCTGAGCCAAAGCTGGATGCTCAACCTACTAGTCACCCAGGCATCCCAGTTAATAAGACTTCAAATCAACTATTATAGTAAATATTTTCAAAGAATTATAGGCAACCATGTCTAAAATGTTAAGAAGAACACATACACATGCACAAAATAATAATACCTCACCAAAGAGAGAATATAAGTAAAAAGAGTAAAAGTATAAAAAAGAACCAATAGCACTCTGGAGTTGAAAAATAAAAGAACTGGAATATAAAATTCACTAGAGGGGCTCATCACCAGATTTGAACTTGCATAATAAAGAATAGCTGAGGGGCACTTGAGTGGCTCAGTCAGTTAAGCATCTGACTCCTTTTCTTTTTTTCTTAAATAGTTTATTGTCAAGTTGGTTTCCATGTAACACCCAGTGCTCATCCCCACAAGTGCCCTCCTCCATGCCCATCACTCCCCTTCCCCATCCCCATCAGCCCTCAGTTTATTCTCAGCATTCAAGAGTCTCTCATGGTTTGCCTACTTCCCTCTCCCCAACAATTTTTCCCTTTCTTCTCCCCCATGGTCCTCCGTTAAGTTCCTCCTATACATGCAAACATACGGTATCTGTTCTTCCCTGCCTGACTTATCTCATTCATCATAACACCTTCAAGTTCCGTCCACATTGCTACAAATGGCCAGATTTCATTCTTTCTCATTGCCGTATAGTATTCCATTGTATAAATAAACCACCTCTTCTTGATCCATTCATCTGTTGATGGACACTTAGGCTCTTTCCATGACTTGGCTATTGTTGAAAGTGCTGCTATGAACATTGGGGTAAGTGTGCCCCTATGCATCAGCACTCCTGTATCCCTTGGGTAAATTCCTAGCAGTGCTATTGCTGGGTCATAGGGGAGTCCTACTGTTAATTTTTTGAGGAACCTCCACACTGTTTTCCAGAGGGGCTGCACCCGTTTACATTCTCACCAATAGTGTCGGAGGGTGCCCGTTTCTCCACATCCTTGCCAGCATCAGAGTCTCCTGATTTGTTCATTTTAACCACTCTGACTGGCGTGAGATGGTATCTCAGTGTGGTTTTGATTTGTATTTCCCTGATGAGGAGGGACACTGAGCATTGTTTCATGTGTCTGTTGGCCATCTGGATGTCCTTTTTGGAGAAGTGTCTGTTCATGTCTTGAGCCCATTTCTTCACTGGATTATTTGTTTTTCGGGTGTGGAGTTTGGTGAGTTCCTTATAGATTTTGGATACTAGCCTGTTATCTGATATGTGACTTGCAACTATCTTTTCCCATTCTGTCAGTTGCCTATTAGTTTTATTGATTGTTTCCTTTGCCGTGCAGAAGCTTTTAATCTTGATGAGGTCCCAATAGTTCATTTTTGCTCTTGATTCCCTTGCCTTTGGGGATGTGTCAAGTAAGAAATTGCTGCAGTTAAGGTCAAGGAGGTTGTTTTCTGCTTTCTCCTCTAGGGTTTTGATGGTTTCCGGTCTCACATTCAGGTCCGTTATCCATTTTGAGTTTATTTTTGTGTATGGTGTGAGAAAATGATCTAGTTTCATTTTTCTGCATGTTGCTATCCAATTCTCCCAGCACCATCTGTTAAAGAAGCTGTCTTTTTTCCATTGGATACTCTTTCCCACTGTGTCAAAGATTAGTTGGCCATACATGTGCGGGTCCAAATCTGAGTTCTCTATTCTATTCCATTGGTCTATGTATCTCTTTTTGTGCCAATACCATACTGTCTTGATGATTACAGCTTTGTAGTAGAGGCTAAAATCTGGGATTGTGATGCTTCCCATTTTGGGTTTCTTCTTCAATATTACTTAGGCTATTCGGGGTCTTTTGTGGTTCCATACACATTTTAGGATAGTTTGTTCTAGTTTTGAGAATGCTGTTGCAATTTTGATTGGGATTGCATTAAACGTGTAGATTGCTTTGGGCAGTAGTGACATTTTAACAATATTTGCTCTTCCTATCCAAGACCATGAAATGTTTTTCCATTTCTTTGTGTCTTCTTCAATTTCTTTCATAAGTTTTCTATAGTTTTCATCATACAGAACCCTTATATCTTTGGTTAGGCTTATTCCTAGGTACTTTATGGTTTTTTGTGCAATTGTGAATGGGATCAGTTTCTTGATTTCTTTCTGTTGCTTCATTGTTGGTGTATAAAAATGCAACCGATTTCTGTACGTTGATTTTGTACCCTGCAACTTTGCTGAATTCATGGACCAGTTCTAGTAGGCTTCTGGTGGAGTCTCTCAGGTTTTCTATGTAGAGTATCATGTCGTCTGCGAAAAGTGAAAGTTTGACTTCATCTTTGCCAATTCTGATGCCTTTTATTTCCTTCTGTTGTCTGATGGCTGATGCTAGGACTTCCAGCACTATGTTAAACAACCGTGGTGAGAGTGGACATCACTGTCGTGTTCCTGACCTTAGAGGGAAAGCTCTCAGTTTTTCCCCATTGAGGATGATGTTAGCTGAGGGCTTCTCATAGATGGCTTTTATGGTGTTTAAGTTCCTTCTATCCTGACTTTCTTGAGGGTTTTTATTAAGAAGGAATACTCTATTTTGTCAAATGTTTTTTCTGCATCTATCGACAGGATCATATGGTTTTTATCTTTTCTTTTGTTAATGTGATGTATCACATTGATTCGCGAATACTGAACCAGCCCTTAACCCAGGAATGAATCCCACTTGATCATGGTGGAAAATTCTTTTTATGTGCTGTTGGATTCGATTTGCAAGTATCTTGTTGAGGATTTTTGCATCCGTATTCATCAAGGATATTGGCCTGTAGTTCCCTTTTTTCACTGGGTCTCTGTCTATCTTGGGAATCAAAGTGATGCTGGCTTTGTGCAATGAGTCTGGAAATGTTCCTTCGATTTCTATTTTTTGGAATAGCTTGAGAAGAGCAGGTATTAATTCTGTTTTAAATGCCTGGTAGAATTCCCCAGGAAAGCCATCTGGCCCAGGGCTCTTCTTTGTTGGGAGATTTTTGATAACTGATTCAATTTCTTCATTAGTTATAGGTCTGTTCAGATTTTCTATCTCTTCCTGTGTGAATTTTGGTAGTGGGTGTGTGTTTAGGAATTTGTCCATTTCTTCTAAATTGTCCAGTTTGTTGGCATATAATTTTTCATAGTATTCCCTGATAATTGCTTGTATTTCTGAGGGGTTGGTTGTAATAAGTCCACTTTCATTCATGATTTTGTCTATTTGGGTGCTCTCTCTTTTCTTTTTGAGAACCCTGTATAGAGGTTTGTCAATTTTGTATTTTCTCATAAAACCAACTCTTGGTTTCATTGATCTGTTCAACTGTTTTTTTTTGGATTCAATATTGTTTATTTCTGCCCTGATTTTTATTATTTCTCTTCTCTTACTGGGTTTGGGGTGCTCTTGTTGCTCTACTTCTAGTTCCATAGGTGCGCTGTTAGATTTTGTATTTGTGCTTTTTCTAATTTCTTGAAACAGGCCTGGAGTGCAATGTAGTTTCCTCCTAGGACTGCCTTTGCCACATCCCATAAAGTTTTGATTGTTGTATTCTCATTTTCATTTGTTTCCATATATTTTTAAATTTCTTCTCTAATTGCCTGATTGGCCCATTCATTCTTTAGTAGGGTGTTCTTTAACCTCCATGGTTTTGGAGGTTTTCCAGACTTCTTCCTGTGGTTGATTTCAAGTTTCATAGCACTGTGATCTGAAAGTGTGCATGGTTTGATCTCAATTCTTTTATATTTATTGAGGGCTGCTTTATGTCCCATTATGTGATCTATCTTGAAGAATGTGCCGCGCACACTTGAGTAGAAAGTGAATTCCATGGCCTCAGGATATAGAGTTCTAAATATATCTGTCATATCCATCTGGTCCAATGTGTCATTCAAGTCCATTGTATCTTTAGTGATTTTCTGTCTAGTGGATCTATCCATTGCTAAGTGGAGTATTAAAGTCCTCAGCTATTAGCGCATTCTTATCCATAAGATTGTTTTTGTTTGTGATTAATTGTTTTAGGTGCTCCGGTATTTGGTGCATAGACATTCATAATTGTTAGCTCTTCTGATGGATGGACCCTGTAATGATTATATAATGTCCTTCTTCATCCCTTGTTACTGTCTTTACTTTAAAGTCCAGCTTGTCTGATATAAGTATAGCTACTCCAGCTTTCTTTTGACTTCCAGTAGCATGATAGATATTTCTCCATCCCCTTACTTTCAATCTGAAGGTGTCCTCAGGTCTAAAATGAGTTTCTTGACACAGCAAATAGATGGATTTTGGTTTTCTTAATCCATTCTTCTACCCTGTTTCTTTGGATTGGAGCATTTAGTCAATTTACTTTCAGTGTTATTATTGAAAAATATGGGTTTAGAGTCATTGTGTTGTCTGTAGGATTCATGCTTGTGGTGGTGTCTCTGGTACCTTGCATTCCTTGCAACATTTCCCTCATAGAGTCCCCCTCAGGATTTCTTGTAGAGCTGGTTTAGTGGTGACAGATTCTTTCAATTTTTGTTTATTTGGAAAGACTTTTATCTCTCCTTCTATTCTGAATGACAGCTTGCTGGATAGAGGATTCTTGGCTGCATATTTTTTCTGTTCATCACATTGAAGATTTCCTGCCATTCTCTTCTGGCCTGCCAAGTTTCAGTAGATAGGTCTGTCACCACTCAGATAGGTTTCCTTTTGTATGTTAGCACCCTTTTATCCCTAGATGCTTTCAGAATTCTCTTTGTCCTTATATTTTGCCAGTTTCACCATGATATGTCATGCAGAAGATCGATTCAAGTTATGTCTGAGGGGAGTTCTCTGTGCCTCTTGGATTTCAATGTCTGTTTCCTTCCCCAGATTGGGGAAGGTCTCTGCTATAATTTGTTCAAGGTCTCCTTCAGCGCCTTTCCTTCTCCCTTCCTCTTCTGGAATTCCTATGATACGGATATTGTTTCATTTGATTGTATCATTCTCTTGAACTCTCCTGTCATGTTTCTGGATCAGTTTATCTCTCTTTTTCTCAGCTTCCTCTTTTTCTATAATTGTGTCTTCTAATTCACCTATTCTCCTCTCTGCCTTTTCAATCCATGCATTGGATGCCTTCATTTTATTATGCATTTCATTTATAGCAGTTTTTAATTCATCACAACTATTTTTAAGCTCCATAGTCTTTTTAGCAATAGTTTCTCTGATGTCTTTATGCCTTTTTCAAACCCAGGGATTAATTTTATGACTATTATTCTAAATTCTTGTTCAGTTATGTTGTTTATATCTGTTTTGAGCAGTTCTTTAGCTGTCATTTCTTCCTGGAATTTCTTTGGAGGAGAGTTCTTCTATTTCATCATTTTGGCTAGCTTTCTGTCTCTTGTTAGTTTTAAAAGCTTGTTAGGCACTCTGCACCTGAGAGTACTGCTGTATTAAAGAAGGCTCTTTGACTGTCCAGGGCCTGTCTGTTCAGGAAGTGTTCTTTGAATGGTATCTCTTGGTATATCTTGTTGAGACTATAATTATTTTATTTCCCTACTCATAGAGGTATTTGGGACTCTCCACCATGTGTACTTTGGCTTGTTTCTTGAGGTAGCCCTGGAAAACAAAAAAGACAGACAAACACACAGGGAACAAAGGCACACAAATGCACAGACAAATCCAACAAACATGCAAACCAAAAGGGAAAAAGAAAAAGAAAAAAGGGAGGGGGAAGGAGGAAAAACAAATAATAAAAAGAAAAAGAAAAAATATAAAGAAAAAAGAGGAAAAGAAAAGAAAAAAGAAAAAACCCAAAAGACAAAAGACAGTCTAAAAGCATAAAACCAGAATTCCAAGCTACAAATAAAGAGCCGGGTGTATGCAGTGCTGATTAAAGAGCATATACAAAGAGAGACATGACAAGGTGAGGAGGAAGAGAAATTGGAAGAGAAATGACCAGGCAGAGAGACTAAGAGGCTTAATTCAGAGAGACAAAGAGGAGAATATGGTAAGAGGCAAGGAGAAAGAAACGAAGATAATGTTACTCAGAGAAAAAATATAGTCTGATTACTCCAGAGAGAGAGAGATAAAAAGGTAGTAGTGGAGGTGTAGAATATGCATCTAGAGCATGGATTAAATGTGACTGCTTAAGCAAACCATTCACTAGAGTACCCAGTCCAGCAGAGAGGAGGGATATGAATGGGACAAGGGAAAATATATCTGAATAGAAAGAATTGATCTATTAATCACGGTAGTGCATCCATGTTGGTCTTGCCCTGGGCTCTGGTGCCAAAAAAGGCAGCTCTCCAGCAGGGATGGGCGTGGTTTGGTGTACGTGGGCCTTAGGCTCACTGCATCCCGTGGGCCACTTCCCGAGGTCCCACCTTGGTGGTTGTGGGGGAAAAAATGGCGGTGCCCCAGTCCCCTCTCAAACCAAGCATTGCAACTCACTCTTTTGGGTCCAATCTCCCTGTGCTGCGGGCATATCTGAGGTGGGCCATGCTCTATGTCCCAAGCCACGCCTCATTTCCAGATCTTAGTCCATGTTCCATTGATACCGCCCAAAATATAAACCGGCAGGCTGAGTCCCTCCGAGCAGTTTCAAGCCTCTCACCTCCCCACTGGGAATCAAGCTGAGCCAGAAGAGTGGCAGAGCGGCTTCAGGCGCTGCTTCCTCTCCAGGTCGAGCTGGCGAGCAGAGGAGCGGTTTCTCCTGGCATCGCCTGGGACCAGTGCGTCCCACTCAAGGTCAGCTGGACAGCTGGAAACCGGATCCCTGTGTCCCGAGCTGAGGTTTGTCTCTTCTCCAGGAATAGGAACAGTTTCTTGAGCAGTTTCGGCCGGTCTTTCTTTTCCCGTCGACCCACAACGGCTCCCCACAAAGGGGGCTCCCTTCCTCACTCTGTATCTCTGGTCCGGGCCCATTTTTATCTTCCCCAGTTCGTATTCACGCTATAAGATTTTCTCAGTGGACTCTGTCTCCTTTTCCTCCCAAACTCCTGGATGCTGTAAGGGTTCCTATGGCTTCATGCCTTCTCCGTTGGAGACATAGGGGTGAGTGAAATGTACGAAGCTCCCTACTTCTTCACCATCTTGCCTCCTCTCTCGACTTAATCCTTTAAGCATCTGACTCCTGATATCAGTTCAGGTCAAGATCTCACAGTTTCTGAGTTTGAGCTCTGTGTTGCACTCTGAACTGACAGTGTGGAGCCTACTTGCTGTTCTCTCCCTCTCCCTCTGCCCCCAATAATGTGCGCGCTCTCTCTCTCTCTCTCAAGAATAAATAGATAAATTAAAAAAATAGAATCACTGAACTTAAAGACAGGTCAAATAAGATTACCCAGTATACAGAAGAAAGAGGGAAAAAATGAACAAGAGAGCCTGAGGTAAAAGGGAGTAGGATGCTGGAATAGGAAAATCCAGAAATCTCTCTCTACCCAAACAAAAATTGCACTGCCAGAAGTTGTCTGAAGTGACTGTTGAAAGTGTGCAACTTCCCGGGGAAAGCTTGGCTGGTAAAGTGCAGTTATTATCATTTGATATCAGACCTTGGCAAAGTTTCAGCTACCCATCCCTGTGGCAACCCACATTTCTGGCATGGCTGAAGCCAGGGTGGGTAATAAAGACCTTATCTTCCATATAACAAGATTCTCAGTTCTGGATGAAGACTGCTATTTCTGGTTGCTGCCAGAGGCTGGCTGGCATTGCTCCAATCCTCATAAGCTATACAATGTCCTGAAGATTTAAAGACGTATATGTATTTTTACAACATTAAAAAGCTACAAAGATTTAAGAGTAGTGGGACCCTATGCTTGCCTTGTCCCTTCAACATAGCTAGGTAAATATCAAACCATTTTCAACACCCAAGAAATCATCTGAGGACTGAGAAAACAAACTGTACATGAAGAAGGGAAAAACAGCCACATCGTTGAAAGTAGGGGGTACATAACTGAGGAACAAGGGGGAGAAGAAGGGGGGAAATGGTGGGGGAAAGGGAGAGAGGCAAACCATGAGAGACTCTTGAATGCTGACAAAAACTGAGGACTGATGGATGTGGGGGGGAGGGGGATGGGCATGGAGGAGGGCACTTGTGGGGATGAGCACTGGGTGTTACGTGGAAACTAATTTGACAATAAACTATTTGTAAAAAAATAAATAAATTCCAACTTAAAAAGCAAAAAAAAAAAAAAAAAAAGTAGGGAGTACAAAGAGTTGATTTGGTGGAGAAAAGATCTGCAGGTCCTGCAGAGGGGAGGGAGCCCTGCACATAGAGAGAGGAGAAAGAGAGAGAAACAGAATGCAGTGTACAGGGTATAACACAAGAAAAATATTTCCCCAAAGCCAATGACTGGGAAAAGGATGCAGTGTACAGGGTATGGTATAACACAAGAAAAATATTTCCCCAAAGCCAATGACTGGGAAAAAGAGAGGGGCTGATTATCACAAGTTTTTAAAAGAAGTGGAGCTCAAAATCTAAAGTTTTAAAAGTTTCCACCATTGCTGGGATTGGGCCAGGTGGGCTTAGTGGGGCTCCTATGGAGAAGAAGGGAAGAGGCCTGGGGAAAGGCAGCATAGTTTTAGGATCCACTGGAACACACTGAGAGAGACAGTTTTCCCTTCTTGGGGTGCATTTAGAAAATGTCACATTGCCCCTCAGGAGACAAGAGACAGTGGGCACCATTTAACAGCCCAATAACCAGCATAGCAGCAGAGGCACCTGCTGAAGGCATGTAAACTGGGAGCCAGCTTTTGGCTGTGTTTTACCACAAAGTCCAAACTCCTACACAGTTGTGCAACAGCTTAACTGGGACAAACTGGCATAAGCCACAGTATGGTGAGATCCTCCCACAGAGGATCAGTGTGGGCCTGTGCTATGCTGGGTTCCTAAAATTTGGAATTTTGAAACCCAACTGTGCACCTGAGATAAAACACAAGAGCACTGTGCCACCAGGTAGAGATGTCTGGGACACAGTATAAAGGCAAGGTCCTGATGGAAGCCTGGGAAGCAAGAGGAAAGATTGGTCTTCTATGAGGGAAGAGGGCTTCTGTGAGGGCTTCCTGAACAGCAGTGGGCACAAACTCCCCTCTTTCAGGAGGAGAGACCAGGGTGATACCATTTCCCCCATCCATCAGCATAGACAGACTTCTCTGAGCAACACAGCTCCCTCAGTTGAGGCAGAAGCCACTTACACCAAGTTCTGTCCACCTGTGCCCTGCAGATGCATCTTTACTAGGACAAGTCAGCTGGAGATCCAGCACAGCAGGCCTCTCCCCTAGAAGATCAGCACACATCCCCTGCACACACCAAGTCTACTACTCATAGTGTTCTGCAAAGCTTCAGCTCTAGGGGAAATAGGATCTAGCCTCTTTAATCAGCAGACCAAAACACACCTAGTTAAAACTTGCCACACAGTGGACAAGGTCCAAACACTCCCCATTGCAGGCAAGGAGAAACTCCACAGAGGAATAACCTGAGGGAAAGAGCAGGCAAAGCAGAACAGAATGCACATTCTGAAATACTTCCTGAAGTGCCAGACCGTGGACAGGATGAGACTTCTTCTTAATATAGCCATTACTCTCAGGAGCAGGAAACATGCTTTCCGAAAAGCATCGACAAAAAAAGTGATGTACAGAAACTGACAAGATAAAGGAATTCACCTCCAAAAAAGAACAGGAAGAAGTCATGGCCAGGAACCTAATCAAAACGATAGAAGTAATATGCCTGAATCAGAATTTAAAACAACAGTCATAAAAATAGTACCTCAGCTTGAGAAAAGCATAGAAAACATACAGAATCCTTTACTGCAGAGATTAAAAACACATCGAAACTAGTCAGGCTGAAATTAAAAATGCTATAACCGAGAAACAAAACCAACTACATGGAATGACAACAAGGACAGACGAATAAGAGGAATGAATCAATGATATAGAAAACAAAATTATGTAAAATAATGAAGCTGAAAAGAAAAAGGAAAGAAAAGTAGATCACAAATGTAGACTTAAGGAACTCAGCAACTCCATAAAGCATAACATTCATATCACAGGAGTTTCAGAAGAAGAAAGGGATTAAAGGGAAGAATGTTTATTTGAACATATTATAGCTAAAAACTTCCCTGATCTGGAGAAGGAAACAGTCATCCAAATCCAGGAAGCACAGACAACTCCCATAAAATTCAGAAAAGCCCACCAACACCAAGACATATCAAAGTAAAATATATAAAATACATGGATAAGGAAAGAATACTTAGAGTAGAAAGGGAAAGGAAATCACTAGCCTACAAGTGAAGAAAAATCAAGTTAGCAGCAGATCTATCAACAGAAGCTGTGTAGGACAGAAGTGAGTGACATGATATATTCAACATGTTGAATGGAAAAAATGTGCATCCAAGTATACTTTATCTAGCAAAACTGTCCTTCAGAATAGAAAGAGAGAGAGTTTCCCAGACAAAAACTAAAGGAGTTTGTGACCACTAAACCAGCACTGCACAAAATGTTAAAGTGGACCCGTTCAGTGGGAAACAAATAAAGAAAAAGAAGAAAAGAAAAAATAAAAATAAAAAAGACTAGAAAGGAACAGAGAAAATCTCCAGAAACAGTGACTTTACAAGTAATATAAGAGCACTCAATGCTTATCTGTCAATAATTACTCTGAATGTAAATGGACTAAGTACTCCAATCAAATGACAGAGGGTATTGGAATGGATTTAAAAAATCCATCCAAGACTCATCTATACACTTCCTATAAGAGATTCATTTAAAAAATTTTTTAAATGTTTTTTTATTTCTGAGAGAGAGAGAGAGAGAGAGAGAGAGAGAGAGAGAGAGACAGCATGAGCAGGGAAGGGTCAGAGAGAGAGGGAGATACAGAATCTGAAACAGGCTCCAGGCTCTGAGCTAGCTGTCAGCACAGAGCCTGACATGGGGCTCAAACCCATGAACCGTGAGATCATGACCTAAGCTGAAGTCGGATGCTTAACCAACTGAGCCACCCAGGTGCCCCAAGAGATTCATTTTAGACTTATAGACACCTCCAGGTTGAAAGGGAGTGGATGGAGAACCATATATAGGGCTGTCAAAATAAAGCTGGAGTAGTCATACTTATATCAGACAAACTAGATTTTAAAACAAAGACTATAACTAGAGATGGTGCAGGGCATTATTTAATAATTAGGAGGTCTATCCAACAAAATCTATTAACAGTAAATATTTATGCCCCCAACTTGAAGGCACCCAAACATAGAAATCAATTAACAACAAACATAAGGAAGCTCATTGATAATAATATAATAATAGTAGGGGACTGTAACATCCCACTCTACCACAATGGAAGATCATCTAAGGAGAAAATCAAAAAGGAAACAATGGCTTCTAATGACACACTGGACCAGATGGACTTAATGGATATATTCAGAAAATTTCATCCTAAAACAGCAGAATACACATTATTTTCAAGTGTTCCAGAATAGATTACATACTAAATCATAAATCAGGCCTCAACAATTCCAAAAATACTGAGATTGTACCATGCATATTTTCAGACCACAACTCTATGAAACTTGAAGTCAGGCACAAGAAAAAAATTAAAAACAACACAAATACATTGGCAGTTAAAGCAAATCCTATTAAAGATTGAATGGGTTAATCAGGAAATTAAAGAAGAAAAAAGAATACATGGAAGCAAATGAAAATGAAAACACAATAATCCAAAACCTTTGGGATGCAGTAAAGGTGGTTATAAGAGAAAAGTATATAGCCTGGTATAAAGCCTACCTCAAGAAGAAAGAAAGATCTCAAACACAAAACCTAACCTTACACCTAAAAAAGCTAGAAAAGAAACAGCCAACAAAGCCTAAAACCAGATGAAGAAGGGAAATAATAAAGATTAGAGCATATATAAATGATATAGAAACAAACAATCAAAATGAAACTAAAAGCTGGTTCTTTGAAAGAATAAAGAACATTGATGACCCTCTAGCCATACTTCTCAAAAAGAAAAGAGAAAGACCCCAAATAGATAAAATCATGAATGAAAGAGGAGAGATCACAACCAGCACCACAAAATACAAACAATTATAAGAGAATACTATGAAAAATCATATACCAACAGACTGGGACATCTGGAAGAAATGAACAAATTCCTAGAAACTTACGTACCACCAAAACTGAAACAAAAAGAAATAGAAAATTTGAACAGACCCATAACCAGAAAAGAAAATGAATCAATAATCAAACATTTCCCAACAAACAAAAGTCCAGGGCCAGATGACCTCCCAGGGGAATTCTACCAGACATTTAAAGAATTAATACCTATCCTTCTCAAACTGTTCAAAAAATCAGATAGAAGGAAAACTTCCAAACTCCTTCTACAAAGCCAGCATTGCCTCATTTCCAAAATCAGACAAAGACCTCACTAAAAAGGAGAATCATAGGCCAATATAACTAATGAACGTGGCTGAAAAGATTCTAAACCAGATATTAGCAAGTTGAATTCAACAGTACATTATAAGAATTATTCAACACGATCAAGTGGGATTTATTCCTGGGCTCCAGGGCTGGTTCAATATTCACACATCAATCAACATGATACATCACACTAAGAAAAGAAAGGACAAGAACCTTATGATCCTGTCAATAGATGCAGAAAAAGCATTTGACAAAATATAGCATCCATTCTTGATAAAACAAACAAACAAACAAACAAAACCCTCAACCAAGTAGAGATAGAGGGAACATATCTCAACATCATAAAGGCCATATATGAAAGACTCACAGTTAATATCACCCTCAATGGGAAAAAACTGAGGGTTTTCCTCTAAGGTCAGGACAAGACAGGGATGTCCACTCTCATCAATGTTATTTAACATAATCCTGGAAGTCCTACCCTCAGCACTGAGACAAAATGAAATAAAAGGCATCCACATTGGCAATAAATAAGTCAAACATTCACTACTTGCAGATGACATGACACTCTATGTATAAAACCCAAAAGACTCTACCAAAAAACTACTAGAACTGATACACAAATTCAGCAAAGTCACAGAATATAAAAGCAATGTACAGAAGTCTGTTGCATTTCTATACACCAATAATGAAGCAGCAGAAAGAGAAATCAAAGGGGTGTCTGGGTGGCTCAGTTACTTAAGCATTCAACTCCTCATTTCAGCTCATGTTATGATTTCATGGTTCTTGGATTCAAACCCAAGTCAGGTTCCGTGCAGACGGTAAAGCACATGCTTGGGATTCTCTGTCTCCCTCTCCTTCTGCCCCTCCCCACTCTCACAATCTCTCTCCCTCTTTCTCTCTCAAAAATAAATACTTGAATAAAAAGAAAGAAAGAGAAATCAAGGAATCAATCCCATTTACAATTGCACCGAAAACAATGAGATACTAGGAATAACACTAATCAAAGAGGTAAAAGATCTATATTCTGAAAACTATAGAAAGCTTATGAAAGAAATTGAAGAGGACATAAAAAATGGAAATACATTCCATGTTCATGGATTGGAAAAACAAATATTGTTAAAATGTCTATACTACCCAAAGCAATGTACATATTTAATGCAATCCCCATCAAAATACCACCAGCATTTTTCACAGAGCTAGAAGAAATAATCCTAAAATTTGTATGGAACCAGAAAATATCCCGAATAGCCAAAGCAATCCTGAAAAATAAAACCAAAGCTGGAGGCATCACAATTCCAGACTTCTCCTAGCTGTATTACGATGCTATAACCCTCAAAACAGTATGGGACTGGCAGAAGAACAGACACATAGATCAATGGAACAGAATAGAAAATGCAGAAAAAGACCCACAAAGGAATGGCCAGCTAATCTTTGACAAAGGAGGTAGAATATGCAGTGGAAAAAAACACAGTCTCTTCAGCAATTATGTTGGGAAAACTGGATCGCGGCATGCAGAAGAATGAAATTGTACCACTTTCTTACACCATACACAAAAACAAGTTCCAAGTGGATGAAAGCTTAAATATGAGACAAGAAGCCATCAAAATCCTAGAGAACATAGGCAACAACCTCTCTGACCTCAGCCAGAGCAACTTCTTACTAGATATATTGCCAGATGCAAGGGAAATAAAAGCAAACATGAAATACTAGGACTTCGTCAAGATAAAAAGCTGCTGCACAGCGAAGGCAAGAATCAACAGAACTAAAGTACAACCTATAGAATGGGAGAAGATATTTGCAAATGACATATCTGAAAAAGAGTTAGTACTCAAAATCTATAAAGAAGTTATCAAACTCAATACCCAAAAATAAGTAATCCAAATAAGAAATGGGCAGAAGACATGAATAGACATTTTTTACAAAGAAGACATGCAGATGGCTAACAGACATATGAAAAGATGCTCAACATCACTCATCACCAGGGAAATACAAATCAAAACTATGATACCTCAGAGCTGTCAAAATGGCTAAAATTAACAACACAGGAATCAGATGGTGAGGAAGCAGAGAAAGGGGAACACTATTACACTGTTGGTAGAAATGCAAAATTGGTGCAGCTACTCTGGAAAACAGTAGGGAAGTGCCTTAAAAAGTTAAAAATACAACTACCCTATGGCCCACCAATTGCACTACTAGGTATTTACCCAAAAGATAAAAAAAACACTGGTTCAAAGGGGCACATAAACACCCCAATGTTTATAGCAGCATTATCAATAATAGCCAAACTAAGGAGACAGCCCAAACATCCACTGACTGATGAATGGATAAAGAAGAAGCAGCAGTTTGTATGTGTATGTATGTGTATATATATACATATAATAGAATAGAATATTACTCAGCCATCAAAAATAATGAAATCATGCCATTTGTAACAATGTGGATAGAGCTAGAACATATTATGCTAAGCGAAATAACTCAGAGAAAGACAAATACTGTATGATTTCATTCATATGTGGAATTTAAGAAACAAAACAGATGAACATAGGGGAAGGGAGAAAAATAAAAGAGAGAAAGAGAAGCAAACCATAAAAGATTTGTAACAAAAGAGAACAAACTGAGAGTTAATGGAGGGAGGTGGGAGGGAGATGGGCTAAATGGATGATGGGTATTAAGGAGGGAACTTGTGTGATGAGCACCAGATGTTGTTTGTAAGTGATGAATCACTAAATTCTACACTTGAAACCAATTTTACCACATATGGTAACTAAGTAGAATTTAAATAAAAGCTTGAAATAATTGAAAAAAAACCCTATCATCTTAGGCTGCTCCCCAGCACAGAGACACCTCACAATAACAACAACAAAATTTTCAAATCCTGAGATAAAGAGAGAATCTTGTTTCCAGGATTACATTATAAAATTGATATATCCAGTTTTAATAAAGAAAAGAAAGGCATACAAAGAAATACTAAAGTGTATCCCATTCAAAAGAACAAAATAAATCAACACATACTGTATTTAAGGAAACCCAGATAAGAAAAAGACTTAAAATTCTCTTTAAGATGTTCAAAGGGTGGGGCGCCTGGGTGGCTTAGTCGGTAAAGCGTCCGACGTTCGCTTAGGTCATGATCTCGCGGTTCGTGGGTTCGAGCCCTATGTCGGGCTCTGTGCTGACTGCCAGCTCAGAGCCTGGAGCCTGTTTCAGTCTGTGACTCCCTCTCTCTCTCACCCTCCCCTGCTCACGCTGTCTCTCTCTCTNAAAAAAAAAAAAAAAAAAAAAAAAAAAAAAAAAAAAAAAAAAAAAAAAAAAAAAAAAAAAAAAAAAAAAGATGCTCAAAGGGCTAAGTGAAGACATGAAAAAAGACAGGAAATGATGTAAGAACAAAGTGAAAATGGCAATAAAAACAGCAAGATGTTAAAAAAAAAATGAGCCCCCCCCAAAATTATGGAGTTGAAAGTACAATAACTAAAATTAAAAAAATATATACTAGAGGGGTTGGGGACCCTGGGTGGCCAAGTCAGTTGAGCATCTGACTTTGGCTCAGGTAACGATCTTGTGGTCCATGAGTTCAAGCTCTGCATTGGGTCATGTGCTGACAGCTCAGAACCTGAAGCCTGCTTTGGAGTGTGTATTTCCCTCTCTCTCTGCCCCTCCCTAGCTCATTCTCTCTCTCTCTCTCTCTCTCTCTCAAAGGTAAATAAACATTAAAAAAAATACTAGAGAGGTTTAAAGAATTTGAGCAAGCAGAAAAAACTAGACTTTAAATCTAAATAAGTTAAAGCAGACTAAGAAGGACATTATATAACAATTAAAGGTTTAATAGATCAAGAATATATCATTATAAACATTTACACAACTCCTAACAGATCCTCAAAATATATAAAGCAACAACTGATAAACAGAAGGGCAAAATGGACAGTTCTACAAAAATAGTTGGAGACTTCAATACCCCTTTTTTAATATTAGACAGATCAACCAAAGAAGATGAGTAAAGAAATAGAGAACTTGAACAACAAAATTAACCAGCTAGACCTAAGAGACATGTTCAGAACAATTCTTCCAACCATAAAATACTCAAGTGGATGTTCTTTTCAAGCAAGTATCATATGTTAGGCCACAAAATAAATAACAATAGATTTTAAAGGACAGAGATCATAAAAAAATATCTCCTCTGACTAGAAAAGGATAGAGCTAGAAATCAGTAACAAAAGGCAAAATGGAAAATTAACAAATATGGAGAAATTAACAACACACTTTTAAACAATCAACTGGTAAAAGAAGATATCAGAAGAGAAAGTAGAAAATAGAGAGAAATAAACACACAATAAAACAAAACTTGTAAGATGTAATGAAAACAGTGGTAAAAGAAAATTTTACAGTTGTAAATGCTTAATGAGAAAAGAAAGATCTTGAATTTACAACTTGATTTACAATTAAGGAATTAGAACAAACTAAACCAAATGATAGCAGAAGGAAGGAAATAAAGGTTAGATCATAAATAGACAAAATAGAGAATAGAAAAACAAAAGAGAACATCAACAGAACCAAAAGTTGGTTCCTTGAAAAGATTAACAGAAGTGACAAATCTGTAGTTATACTGACAAAGGAAATAAAAGACAGGGTGCAAATAACCATAATCAGAAATGATTGTGGGAACATTACTACCAACTTGCAGACATAAAAAGGAGCATAAGAGAATTCTATGACAATTGTATACCAACAAACTGATAACTTATAAGAAAGGGGAAAATTACAACAGATCTCAAAAATTAAAACCAGAATTACCAAATGATCCAGCGAATCCAATTCTGGGCATATTTACCCAGAAGAATTGAAGGCAGGGTTTCAAAGACTTATTGTACACTCATATTTATAACAGAGTTATTCACAACAGACCAAAGGTAGAATCAATCCAAATGTCCACTGACAGATGAATGGATAAACACAATATGGTATACATATCCAATGGAGCATTATTATTCAGTCTTAAAATTAAGTAAATTTTGAACATGTTACAACATAGATGAATGAAGCTTGAGGATAACTAAGTGAAATAAGTCACTCACAAAAAAGAATAATACTGCAAGATTACACATATATAAATTACCCAGAGTAATCAAACTCACAGAGACCAGAGGTAGAAGAATAATTTCCAAGGGCTACGGTGGGGGAAATGAGATATGGTGTTTCATTTCTGCAAGATAAAAAGCTTTCTGGACACTGGATACATAAACCTGATCTAATAAATATTACTGAACTGGTAGGGATGGGAAGGATGGTAAATTCTGTTATATGTATAAATATGTTATATATACTTCACCACAACTAAAATTTTTTTAAAAAAACACATGTAACTGGTGTAAGGACACACACATAAACCAATGGGATAGTATAGAAAGCCCAGAGATAAAGCCTTACATATATGGTCAACTGATTTTCAACAGGAAAAGTTTTTTTTTCCCCTCCTAAGTAAGCTCCACACCCAGCACAGAGCCCAACACAGAGCCCAATGCAGGGCTTGAACTCACAACCCTGAGATCAAGAGCCAGATTCTTAACTGACTGAGTGACCCAAGCATGCCAAGGAAAGGAAAGTCTTAAGAATGAAAGCTGTTGGGGCATCTGGCCAGCTCAGTTGGTGGAACATAAGACTGTTGATCTTGGGGTTGTGAATTTGAGCCCCACATTGGTTATAGAGATTTATAATAATAATAAGAAGAAAATGAATGCTGCTAGGAAAAGTGGATATCCCATGAAAAAGAATGAAATTAATTGCTTACCTTACATTATATACAAAAATTAACTCCAAATCCAGTAAGTTTAATCCCTAAGTTTAGTCAAAGATCTGAATTTAAGAGCTAAAACTGTAAAAACTCAGTAGAAAACACTGGAGAAAATAATCATGACACTGGATTTGGCAACATTTGCATGGATATAACCAAAGGACTGACAACAACAACAACACCCCAGTTTCATTAAAATTAAGATTTTCTTGCATCCAAGGATACTATCAAGAAGGTGAGGAGACAAAATACTCACTGGGAAAAAATATTTAAAAACTATATATCTGCTAAGGAATTAATATTCAGAAAATATAAAAATTCCTGACACTCAACAACAACAAAGCAAACAACGTAATTAAAGATAACCAAAAGACTTGAAAAACATCTCTCCAGAGAAGACATACAAATGGCCAACAATCACATGAAAAGGTACTCACTATCATTAGTCATTAGGGAAATGCAAATCAAAACCAAAATGAAATACTACTTCACACTTACTAGGATGGCTATAGTCAAAAATGAAAGATAAAAAGAGGTGGCGAGGATATATAGGAACTAGAACCCTCCTACACTGCAGCTAGAAAAGTAAAGTGGTGCAGCCCCTGTAGAAAAGAGTTTCTCAAGAAGTTAAACATAGGACTAACATATGACTCAGCAATACAATTCCTAGGTAAATGTCCAAAGGAACTGGAAGCACAGATTCAAACAGGTATCTGCAGACCAATAACAGCAGCATTATTCACAATAGCCAAAAGGTAGAAAGAGTCCAAGTGTCTATCAGCAGATGAATGTATAAATAAAATGTGGTATATACACAATAGAATGTTGTTCATTCATAAAAAATAAGGAAATTTTAATTTATGCTACAACATGGATGACCCTTGAAAACATATAATAAGCCAGACACAAAAGGTCAAATATTGCATGATTTCGCTTAAGTTACCTATAATAGTCAAATTCAGAGACAGAAACCAGAATAGCAGTTGCCAGGGACTAGTGGAAAAAGGTAGAGTTATTGTTTTTGTTATATAGTTTATGATGAAGATGGTATTTTAAAAGTTTTGGAATAGACAGTGGTAATGGGTACACCATTATCTTGTGAGTGTATTTGAGTGTATTTAATGGCACTGTGTTATACATTCACAAATGGTTAAAAAGAAAAATGTTACATCATGTATATTTTGCCACAATAAAATAAAGAATAGAGAAAGAATAAAACCAAGAGTTGATTCTTTAAGAATATATTTTAAAATAGCCAAAATGGCCAAAAAAATAAAAGATAAATCAGCAATGAATTAAGAATGAAAATAACCAATAATACTAAGGATATTTAATATCATAAAGGAATAAATAAAAGAACAGGTATAAGACAATAAATTTTAGATACTAGAAAACATAAAATGAGAAGAGCTGGTAGAAGAAGAAATAGGAAGCTTAAAGAGATCAATAAACATTAAAGAAATGAAAATACATCAAACACCAGTCTCTAAAAAATTCTCCAGGTCTTGATAGTTTGATTTGTGAGATCTAATAAAGTTTCAAGGAAAACATTCTTTTTCTTTTTAAATTTTTTTTAATGTTTTATTTATTTCTAGAAGAGAGAGAGAGAGACAGCGTGAGCAGGGGAGGGTCAGAGAGAGAGGGAGTCACAGACTCTGAAACAGGCTCCAGGCTCTGAGCTGGCAGTCAGCACAGAGCCTGACGCGGGGCTGGAACCCACGAAATGTGAGATCATGACCTAAGCGAAAGTCGGATGCTTAACCGACTAAGCCACCCAGGTGCCCCTCAAGGAAAACATTCTTAAATACCTTCAGATGCTCGTAAAAAGATTCATAAATATGAGGGAAAGCTCACATAAACATGTGTACACCCAAGTGTGCACGTGCACACACATACACCCAAGCATGCACATGCACACACACACACCCAGACACACACAGCCCAGCTCACCAATGGATGGGTCCTGAAGGACAAATCTCTCTAGTAATGACCAATCTTTACTTAGATGCTTCAGCACCTTGTACATATCCACGAACTTTCTCAAGTGTTCCTTATCTTCAGGTATTAAAAGTTTCAGTGTATCTCTTTTCTCAGCCCAGCTATGGGATTTGTTGCGGGGTGGGGGGGTGGGGGGAATGGGGGATGAGAAAATAAAAATAATTAATTCAAAATTAAGATATTTTATTTTATAATAAATTTTAAAAGCACATCTCAAATATTCTGACTTTATTATGTACCAGAGCCTAGAATAAAAAATTAAAAACATTATGTCCATTAATCTTTCCAACTGTCAATACTCATCAAGTATGAACACTCCCCCACCCCCTTCAACATTACAGATAAAACCAGGTCACAGAAGTTAAGTTATATGACTTCCCAAAGTCATACAACTGGTAAATAATACAGTTATGATATACGCCCAGGTGGGTAAAACCCCAAAACTAATGCTTTTAATCACTAAGCTATAATTGCCTCACAGATTAGCAAGCACATCAGCAACATCTAGTAGAATAGGTTAGGAAAGAAAGTAAGTACAGCCACACACTGTCAGCTACATATAATCCTTCTGAGGGAACACTGCAATTCCAGAATCTAACCATTTTATTCTTATGCCTTACCCTCCAGGAAAAGTCAGAATGTGTGTAAAGATGTTTTAACAAATTGTTCACTGAAGCATTTTCTAAATATTTAAAATATTCAAGAAAAGAAAATTTATTAAATTATGTCACATGTACTTAATAAAATATGGCAACATCAAAATAACGATGAAACACACATTCACTAACAGAAAGGCATTAGCTACCAAGTCATATTACTAAAAAAACATTATAATCCAATTTTGGTCAAAACTTAATTTAACTAAATTTTGTTAAAAGAAATACATATTTTTGTGATCATATATTCAGAAAAAAAGTCTGTACAAAGACATCATGATTATCTCCACTGAGTAGATTATGAATGTTTTTTACTGTCTTCTTTATCCTGACAACTATCATGTTGTTGCCATCTCTGCTGTCATGCTGGTAATAGCCTTCCAGCTTCCTACAAAAATAACTCAATTCAGGTATTCAGCCCTGTCCACAGAGCAATCTCCTTCAAGGAATGCTAGGGCCATCAATTGATCCTGTACTGAGCAGTCCAAGGCTCTAAGCTAATCATGGTGGTGCTAGTCATTTGTTTCAGAATGGGCAAGTAATACAATTTAGGTCAAGACATAAGCTCAGTGAGAGACATCAGAAAAGGTTTGTTCAATGTTATACATAAAAGTAAGAAATCGCTCTTTAGTTGTATGTGGTGCTATGTCTAAATATGACACCTAAAACCATTAAAGACATCTTGGTTGAAGACAGCTAATCTGAGGAGAGGCAGATATTTTAACAGCAGTAGAGAGAAAAGATAAAACCACCCAAGTTCATAACATTGTTGAGCCTCTCAATAAACTAGCCCTAAAATTGCCTGAACTTGGGATTTCTTTTTACATGTGACATTACATTTTCTTGTTTAAGTTATTACCCTCTACCAAAAAACATCCCTAAATAATTAAAAATATTTCTGAAGAGTCTTCATTTTGTTTGTAATGTGAATGTACGGTTTTTACATCTATACTTTTAGAAATATGGGATGCTTGGGTGGCTCAGTCAGTTAAGCATCTGGCTTCAACTCAGGTCATGATCTCACGGTTCATGAGTTTGAGTCCTGTATTGGTCTCTGTGCTGACAGTGTGGAGCCTGCTTGGGATTCTCTCTCTCTCTCTCTCTGCCCCTCCAACCATTTGCATTCTCTCTTTCAAAATAAACATACACATTTGAAAAAAATATTTAATTGTTAATATAGCCAGGAGGGGCACCTGGGTGGCTCAGCTGGTTGAGCATTCAACTCTTGATTTTGGCTCAGGTGAGGATCTCAGGGTCTGGAGTCGGGACCTGTGTCAGGCTCTGGTGGAGCCTTCTTGGGATTCTTTTCCTCTCCTTCTACCTGCCACCCTCTCCAAGCTCTCACCCTCTTGGAAGGAAGGAAGGAAGGGAGGGAGGGAGGGAGGGAGACAGGTCTCAATAGGTCAGGCAGCTGACTACACACTGCAGGAAGAGTACCAGTAATTGGGCATTCAAGTTGTGATCAGAACCCTAATGAAGCAACAAGAAGACACAGAGCCTGCACTGGAGCCTTGTCTTCTCCAGCCAGCTGAAGAGGTGAGCATTCTTAATAAAGTAACTGTTCCTTTCTACTCCAACCTCAAGAACCCTGGATTCATGCCCTAACTGTCCAGGTACCACCGATGACAAGGAGAATACATGAAAAAAGTGACAATGAGGAAAGTCCAATACAGGACAGAGTAACATGAGCAATTTCAAAGCAAGCATGTGAACTTTCAAGTCCACATTTTTTGAGCATGAACCATGAAGTGGGACACCTTTCTAAATTTTATCAAGCTCTTTGAGCAGCCTAGATTTTAAATGGACCCTGAAAACATAAAACTGGAAAAATAAGTGAAAACAAAGGTTTCCAGGCAGAAGCTATACGAAGACAATTTCAAAACAGAGACTACTAGGGAAAAACTGATGAGATTAGGCTGGCTGAAACAGAGGGTGGGTATAGGAAAGCAATCGGATTAAAAGCTCTAAGTGGCTAGAGACCACATAAAGAAGAGATACAGAATTTAATCTGCCCTATCAACTCTTCCCTCATGCTAATGAGATGAGAGATGAGAAGGGTAGAAGCCAACTGGGGCAGAATGTAGGAATCAAAGTAACTGATCACTATCTTTTTTTGGTAGAAATAAGTTTTTGAATTACATCTTTAAGAATTATATGTCTATTCACACTTTCAGATTTGGTATTTTCTAAGATATTTCATTTAACTTTTCAAAATCATTAGATGCAGTTGTTCATAAAATTCTTTATTAATTAAAAAATTATAGCTGTGATAAAAACACATCTAAAATTTACCATCTTAACCATTTTTAAGTGTATAGTTCAGGAGAGTTATCTATGTTCACACTGATGTGCAATCAACCTCCAGCATTTTTACATCTAATAAAACTGAAATTCTATATCCACTGAACAAGAACTCCCCATTTTCCTCTCTCCTGATGGCCCCTGGCAACCACCATTTATTCATCTTTCTGTATTTATGAATCTCACTATTCTAGATACCTCACATAACTCCAGATACCTGGAATCATACAGTATAAATCTTTTTATGACTGGCTTATTTCACTTGGCATAATGTCCTCAAGGTTCATCCATTTCATAGCTTGGACCATAAATTCCTTCCTCCTTAAGGCTAAATAATATTCCATATCATGTTTTATCCACTTATCTGGCAACGTACACTTGGATTGCTTCCATTCTATGACTACTGTGAATAAAAATGGTAGGAACATGGGTATACAAATAAGTCTGTAAGAATCTGCCCACTATTCTTTTGGATATACACCCAGAAGAGGAGTTATTAGATCATATAAGAATTCTATTTTTAATTTTCTGAGGAACTGCCATATTGTTTTCCACAGACACTACACCATTTCACATTCCTACCAACATTGTACACGGGTTACAATTTCTTCACATCCTTGCCAACACTTGTTAAATTTTCTGATTGTTTTCTAGTTTCTTGTTTTTGTATGTTTTTAATAGCAGCCATCCTACTGGGTGTAAGGTAGCATCTCATTGTGATTTTGATTTGTATTTCGCTAGTGATTAGGGCTACTGGGTGTACTTTCATATGTTTATTGGTCATTTGCATGTCTTCTTTGGAGAACCGTCTACTTAAGTCCTTTGACCGTTTTTGAATCAGGATGTTCATATATTTTTAACTTCATTGTATGTATAGTTATATCCCAATTACTCCTTTTAATAATGCTTATTTGTAATTTTTCTTTCTTTTTTTCTTGACCAATCCAGCTAGAGAATTACTTTGTTAATACTTACAAACTGTACCAGCTTCTCATTTTGATGATTCTCTAAATTTTTCTCCCCATTTAATTAATTTCTGCTTTATCTTTTTTTTAGTTTATTTATTTTAAGAGAGAGTGAGAGAGCAGGCATGTGAGTGGGGGAGAGGCAGAGAGAAAGAGAGATAGAGAATCCCAAACAGGCTCCAAATTCAGCACAGAGCCTGACTTGGGGCTCCACCTCACGACTATAAGATTACAACCTGAGCTGATATCAAGAGTGAGATGCCCAACCAACTGACCCATGCAGGCACCCCAATTTCTGCTTTATCTTGTTTCCTTTCTTCTACTTTCTTATGAGTTTCCTCTGTTGTTATTTTGCTAACTCTTTGACTTGGACACTAGAAAAAGAAAACTCTAAGCCCCACAATTGCAACTCAATGTGTCTACAAAAATAATAATGAAGTCAGAAGCTGTTGGCAAGCCTCAGTTAACAGCTTGAATGAACTTTGAAAACACAGAAAACTCTTAAAGATATTTTGAAAAGACAATCAAACTACGGTTACAAGTCACTTGATCAAAATGAAAGATCTCCAAATCTTTAATATCTATTCTTATAAAGTTTAGTTTATACCTATTCTTATTCTTTATCTTATCATTATATGTAATCAAGGTTCTAAGTCATGTTGAAATGTTTTAATAATTCCAAAGTATGTTTAATTTATAACTGTGAGTCCAACTGTGTTTGTTATAGGAAAGAAAGATTTTTAAAAATAATTGTTAAAGAAAAGGTATATACTCATTAAAAATGTAAACTGTATTTATCATAAGAGATTGGTTTTCTTCCTGATAATTACAGCATTATGTCCTCATATGCTAATCAACAAAACTGTTTAAAAGTATTATAAAAATTCTTTTAAAATATTCAGAACATAAATAGAACATTTATCTTTGTAAAAGCAATTTTATAATTAAAATATATAGTGATTGCAGCACTTGAACCTTAAAATACAATGCAAAATTTTCCTTTACTTAACAAAACTTACCTCAATAATTCCAATTTTTTTTCCTTTGTAATTTACACATTTAAGGCTATAAATGTCCTTCTAAGACTATCTAGATGCATCTTCAAGTTTTGATATATAATATTTTTATTATATTCATTCCACTATAAATACTTCCTAATTTCTATGATGATATTATTACTGTCTAATTAGCTATTTATTTGAATATATAGATTTTTTATTTTATGTTTTCTTAAAGTTTATTTATTTGTTTTGAGAGAAAGAAAGAGAGACAGCATGAACAGGGGAGGAACAGAGAGAGACAGAGAGAGAACCCCAAGCAGCCTCCACTCAGGGTGGAGCCCACTTAGCATGGAGCCCAATGCAGGGTTTGATCTCATGACCGTAAGATCATGCCTGAGCCAATATCAAGAGTTGGATGCTTAACTCTAGGCAACTCAAAAGTTTTTTAAACACAAACTTTTACTTTGCTATTTTCCAGCTTCACAGAATGGTCATCAGATAACATAGTCTGCTTGATAAACTACTGCCAAAGCTAAAGTTTATCTTATGATCTAGTGTATGGGGAACTCTTTTTAATGCTCTCTATGCACTGGAAATAAATATGCAGTGTTCTATACGTGTTCAGTACACCAAGCTGAAGCACTGTGTTGCTCCAAACATATGTAACTTTAATGTGTTTTGATTTGCCTGATCTACCAAGGGCTATGTATGTATATTAATTAAAATTACCCACAATAACCATGGCTTTATCAATTCTTCTCAATAATTTTATAAATATTTTTGTAGTATTTCTATGGTACATTATAATGCCCAAACAATTTAGTATCTCTAAAATCATTATTTGCCTTAAAGATCATTTTATCTTCTATTAATTTGCTATACTAGTATGGCCTTTGGCACTGATCAAAAAATTCCTAACTGACTGGTTAGATTAAGACTAAGCTTCTGGGGATCCCTGGCTAGCTTATTTGGTAGGGCATGCAACTCTTGATCTTGGGGTTGTGAGTTTGAGCCCCATGTTGGATAGAGAAATTATTTAAAAAATAAAATCTTTAGGGGCACCTCGGTGGCTCAGTGGGTTGAGTGTCTGTCTCTTGGCTTTGGCTCAGGTCATGATCCCAGGGTCATGGGATTGAGCCCTGTACTCCACACTCAGTGTGGAGCCTGCTTAAAATTCTCTCTCTCTCCCTCTGCTCCTCTTCCCCACTCATGCTCTCTCTGTATGTCTCTAAATCAATCAATCAATCAATCAATCAATGAATCAATAAAATATTCTAAAAAAAGGACTACATTTCTGGGGAAGGCTGAAACTGCAGTTAGATTACATATTAAGCACTGGTTTAGGGACTTGGCCTAAGAGATGCCACTTTGGGTCTATGTGTGGGGGGTAGGGTTGGAGAGGGTTAACAATTGAATTGTGTTGCTTTTCTGTGTTTTCTATTTCTCTTTTATGTGTTTAATTATTTTAAAAATACTTGTCTTCTAAGTGTCTACTGTTCTTGGGGGTCTAATTTTAATTTTCATTTCTATTGTTTCTGCTGACAGTTATAGTGAATTGTTTTTGTAACAGAATTGTGAACTTATGTTCAGCAGGGACTATATGGTCGAGATTTGAAAGTGTGTCCTTTCAGAGATTTGCCTTTGCTTCTGCTAGGCACCCTAGAGTACCATGTTCATGTTAATATATATGTCTGAAAAGTGAGAGAAGGGCAGAGTCCTAGACAAATTGTAGGAATAAAAGATTACCTTTAACTTTTCATCATAGACAGCTTGGCTTCATCCAAAAAGATATATTCCTTCAGGGCCTGGACCAGTTGTTTTTCCACAGAAATTAAGCCAGCCATGTACCCTACAAGGTGGCAGAAGAAAGAGCTAGTCAGGACTGGACAGATGATTTCTCAGCTTACTTCACTGGGGCAAAGGTGTGAGTGAAAGAAGCAGGTCCCCTGAGCCTGGAGAGAGTCAGTTCATTCTGGATCATGGGTCTTGCTGCTTAAGGAAATCTGAGAGTCCCACTGTTCTATCCTTTGGCTTCAAGAAAAAAGACATAGGAACTCACACAGGGATATTAAAGACTGTGGCCTATACAGTAAATCCTGTCATCAGGGAGGGACCTTTATCTCATCCTTTTACCCTATGCATAATCTTGTCATACGAATTTAGAAACACTGAGGGGTGGGAAATCATTTACATACATAGAAATAAACTCTGAAGTTTCAGGTAAGGAAGAAAAACAGCACAGAGGACTTTCATGCCATCAAATGTACTCTACCAACAGTCACTGATACTCCACAAGAAGCATGTGAACATTCCTAAAGGCCCTGAAAATACCTACACTTCATGAGGAAGAAATATACCACAAACACCTGTTCTCCACAAAAAAGCATTTGGTCTATTGAGGTCCAAGCCCTTAATGGCCTCTACAAGGAAAAGTATTAATGTCTGGAAACTCCTTTCTCACAGTCTTCTACTTATAGGTGAAAACATGTAGGGGAGACATTTCCACCCTGATAGAAAACAAGCAAGCTATTCCTGAGCTGGGAACCTAAGAATCATTTGTGCAGAATACTACCTTCCCTGGCCCATGCAAACAGATGTGAAGATCTCAGCCTATGTGCAGCCCAGGAAACCAAACCAAGCCACCACTATTATACACATTTGGAGTTTCATAATTCCAGGTGTCAACATCTGCAACGCATTTAATAACATTCATTAAACCACTATAGTTAGAAAAAGATTAATATGAGGAGTCAAATACAAATGCATAAACATGTGCAAGCACACACAACACATATCAAAGTAACTGACTTGCAGTATAAAAGCTTAAGGAAGATGAGTTAAGATGGCAGATCCTGGGTTTGTCTTGTCCCTGAAACATAGCTAGTAAGGTGACCCTGGGTTTGTCTTGTCCCTGAAACATAGCTAAATCAACATCAAAGCATTTTGAGCACCTAGAGAATAGATCTGAGGATTAACAGAAGGATCTGCATAATTTGAGGGAAAGAACTGAGTAGGTATGTGGTGTGAAGAAGTGAAATGGGGGAGAGAAAAGCCTCAGTGCCATAGAGGGGAGGAAGTCCTTTTCACAGAGAGGAGAGACAGAGGGAGAGAGAGAGAACAGCACATTGTATTCAGACAAGAAAACTACTCCTCTTGAAAGCAGCTAGAGATAAAGAATAAAAACACATAGAGGGAACTGCACAAGAAAACTTCCCCAAAACCACTGCTGAGGGGAGACGGAGAGGGTTTCAATACCACAGGTTTTTATGAACAGCGGAGTAGAGTCTGAAGTTTCAGAGGTCAGCTCCTGGCAGTGCTCCAGCGACAAAGCTGGGCACAGCCCTGGGAGCCAGCAGCGAGGTATGAGGATCCTCTTGGTTACACAAGGAGAAGCGGCTCCCCTGCTTAGAGTGCATTTGGTAGAGGCGATATGGCCTCTCCATGGGCAAAAGACCCAACTGGGCACTATCAACCTGCCAAGTTCACCCATATAGGAATAAAGACCCCAGCTAAGAGCAACAAACACTGGCACCAGATATGTGTTGCAATTTACCATAAACTCTGAGCCACCAGCACTGCTCAGTGTCACAACCACTTCCTGGGAACAAGCTGGTCACAGTGCAGCAAGACCCTCCCCCAGAAGATCAACGCAGGTCTGAACCACAGGGGTGTCTGAAGTGTGGAGTTCTGAAACACAGCCTTGCCTGAGATAAAATTCTGGAGAGAGGTGCCACGTGGTAGGCCGACAGATGGGACCCAGACAGGGGGAAGGCGGGGAGCTGACAGAAGCAGGGGATAAAGGAGGGGTGACTGATCACATATCTGTGAGGGTGCGAACTTCCTGCTTGGAGACTAAAGAGCAGGGTGAAGTCATTTTCCATTAGCCCACCAACACTAATGGACCCCAGTGAGTTAAACAGTGCCACCAAGTGGAATTTAGCCATTACACCAAGCCCCAGCCCCCCACCCAGGCACATCTCCACTAGGACAAGTCACAGAGCACCAGGAGACTCCCTCAAAAGACCAGCATTAAATCCCTTCCAAGAGCTTAGTTTACTAACCATAGATTACTGCAAGGTTTCAGCTCTAGGAGAAACTAGATCTAGCTTCATTTGGGTTTTTCTGTTTGTTTATTTGTTTGCTCTTTTTTTTTGTCATTTTTGTTTTAGTTGTTTTTCTTCTCTTTTTGTTTCTTGGCTACAGAAAGAGCACATTTTTTTATGGTATTTTATTTTATATTTAATTTTTAATTTTATTTTCTCTCTTCTCTTTTTGCTATCAAGCTTTTCTTAACAAGACCAAAACACACCTAGGATCTAGCTTCCTCTCTTTGATATTTTTATTTTAAAAATTTTATTTCACTCCATTTTTTTCTTCCTCCAAAATGGTGACACAAAGGAATATACCTCAAAAGAAAGAACAGGAAGAAATGACGTTCAAGGATTTAATGAATACAGATATAAGTAAGATGTCTGAACTAAAATTTAAAACAATTATAAGGATACTAGCTCGGATGAAAAAAACATAGAAGGCACCAGAGCATCCCTTTCTAAGAAATAAAGTGTATTCAGGCCAAAATTAAAAATGCTATAAGCAAGATATAAACCCAAATGGAGGCCATAAAGATGAGGATGGACGAGGCAGAGAAGTGAATTAGTGATACAGAAGATAAAATTATGGAAAATAATGAAGCTGAAAAGAAGAGGGAAACAAAGATTAGGGATCATGAAGACAGATTTAGGGAATTCAGTGATTTATTAAAATATAATAACATTCATATCAAGGGAATTCCAAAAGATGAGAGAGAGAAAAAGGAACAGAAGGTTTATATGAACAAATTATAGCTGAAAACTTCCCTAATCTAGGTAAGAACACAGACATCAAAATCCAAGAAGCACAGAAAACTTCTATTAAATTCAACAAAAGCCAGCAATTGCCAAGCCATACCAAAGTCAAATTCGCAAACTATGCAGACAAGGAAATAATCCTGAGAGCAGCAAGGGAAAAAATATCCTTAACCTACAAAGGAAGACAGATCACGTTAGCACCATATCTGTCCACAGAAACTTGTCAGGCCGGTAAGGAGTGGCAAGATACATTCAACATGCTGAATGAAAAAAATATACAGTGAAGAATGCTCTATCCAACAAGGCTGTCATTCAAAATAGAAGGAGAGAGGGGCGCCTGGGTGGCTTAGTCGGTTAAGCGTCCGACTTTCGCTTAGGTCATGATCTCGCGGTTTGTGGGTTCGAGCCCCGCGTCCGGCTCTGTGCTGACTGCCAGCTCAGAGCCTGGAGCGTGTTTCAGAGTCTGTATCTCCCTCTCTCTGACCCTCCCCTGTTCACGCTGTCTCTCTCTATCCTAGAGAGATAAAATAAATAAATAAAAATATTTAAAAAAAAAAAAATAGAAGGAGAGATAAAGAGTTTCCCAAACAAACAAAAACTAAAGGAGTTTGTGATCACTAAACCAGCCCTACAAGAAATGTTAAAGGGGACTCTGATTAGAGGGAATTAAAAAAAAAAAAAAAAGACCAAAAGCAACAAAGACTATAAAGGACCAGAGAGCCTCACCAGAAACACCAACTCTACAGGTAACATAATAACACTAAATTCGTATCTTTTAATAATCACTCCAAATGTAAATGGACTAAATGTTCCAATTAAAAGACCTAGGGTAGCAGAATGGATAAAAACACCAAGACCCATCTATATGCTTCCTACAAAAGAATCATTATAGACCTAAAGACACCTCCAGATTGAAAAGGAGGGAATGGAGAACCGTCTATCATGCTAATGGATGTCAAAAGAAAGCTGGAATAGCCATCCTTATATCAGACAAACTAAATTTTAAAACAAAGACTATAACAAGAGATGAAGAAGGGCACTAATTCATAATTAAGGGATTTATCCATCAAGAATACCTAACAATTACAAATACGTATGCCTCCATATTCAAGCATTCAAATATATAAATCAATTAATAACAAACATTAAAAACTCATTGATAATTATACAATAAGAGTAGGGGACTTTAACACCCTTGCTTACAGCAATGGACAGATCACCTAAGCACAAAATCAAAAAGGAAACAATAGCTTTGAATGACACACTGGATCTGAAGAACTTACTAACAGGTATATTCAGAGCATTTCATCCTAAAGCAGCAGAATACACATTTTTTTCAAGTGCATGTAGAACACTCTCTAGAAGAGATTACATACTGGGTCACAAATAAATCAGCCCTTAACAAATACAAAAAGATCAAGATCATACCATGCCTATTTTCAGATCACAACACTGTGAAACTTGAAGTCAACCACAAGAAAAAAATTGGAAGGCCTTCAAGTACACGGAGGTTGAAGAACATCCTACTAAAGAATGAATAGACTGGGACACCTGGGTGGCTCAGCTAGTTAGGTAACTGACTCTTGGTTTCAGCTCAAATTACAATCTCACGGTCATAGAATTGAGCCCTGCATCAGGCTCCATGTTGGGTGTGGACCCTGATTTAGATTCTCTCTCTTTCAGGGTCCTTGGGTAGCTCAGTCAGTTAAGCATCTGACTCTTGATCTCAGCTCAGGTCATGATCTCATGGTTTGTGAGATCAAGCCCCACATTGGGCTCTGCACTGACAGCACAGAGCCTGCTTAGAATTGTCCCTCTTCCTCCCTCTCTGCCCCTCTTCCACTCATATTCATTCTCTCTCTCTCTCTCTCTCTTTCTCTTTCAAAATAAATAAACCTCTAGTTAAAATAATTTCTATAATAATTATCACACTTGCCTCAAAGAGGAAATGTAATAAATTGTATATATTGTTTTAATTTTGGATGAAGATAGCTTTTCCATTTACTGTCTGTGATGCTTTAGGCAAGTCAATTTGCCTTTCTAAGTTCTGCTTTTTACTCTGCGATGTGGTTAACATAGGATGAAGATTAAATAATAGATGTAATGTGACTGGCACATATTCATCATTCCATTAAAGATAACTAGAGCCATTACTGTTTAAGAAACGTAAAACATAAAAAGTAGAAAGTGTCTGCTTTTTAAAATGTTGTTATGTTTGCCCAAATTCTGCCTTTGGTGTACCTCCCTCTCTATCCTTTTAATATAATAAAAACTAACATTTATTGAATGGTTACCAGTGTTCTACTCTACTTGTATAAACTCATTTAATCCTTGCAACAATTCTAGGAGGGTAGGAGCTCTTAATTTAACTATTTAATAAATTAGAAGTACGCACAGAGAGGTTATGTAATGTGCCCAAGGTCACAAAGCCAGTAAAGTGTCAAATGCAAACAATATCGCTTTAAAGTTCATGTTAACTACTACTATGCCACAGCCATCTCAAGTAATACTCCTAAACAGATAATTCCCAAATCTAGTATTCTAGTGCTATGGACCAACATTTTAAAGCAAGACTAAAGCCAAAAGGGTGCTAGAACCCAGCCAATAGAATTTCTGTCTCTGATAGGTTCAGTCCCAATGGTAAAAGTTGCAACAACAAATTAAAGAGTACTATATTTGTAAAACCAGTTGGTGGTGACAGAGCATGGTTCCTGCTAAGTAAGTAGTACTCTAAGAAGAATCCTGTTACATACTGATGGCATAGATTTAAACACCAATGACACACATCCTTCCTATGTTAGAAGACTTTTCTACACTCACTTAACCTTATTCCCATTCCCTGAGGGATAGCTAACATTTACTGAGTGGTCATTACATTTGAAATTGAGTCTAGGAATAGACAATTAGCTCACCAAGGAAACAGAGAATTGAGAATACAGAATACATAATGTAGGACAAATGTCTTTAAAGCCTACTAAGTACTGAGTACTTTGTACCAGATATCATAATATTATAAGTATTTTTTTTTTAATTTAACCCCCATTGTACACTCTTCAACCAGTTCAACCAAAAAGCCATGGAGTCATCTTCAACTTCTCTTCTTTCATGATATACCTGCAATCCCTTAACTATCACCTCTATCTTTAATATGTATACCAAATGTAATCACTTCTTATTACTTTCACCACAACCACTCTCAACCAAATTACTATAACTTCTCCCCTAAATGAATGCAATAGTTCCTTAGCAGGGCTTTATTCTACCTTTCCCCCTCTATAGCCCATTCTTCATAAAGGAACCAGAAGGGATCCTTCATGGTCTCATTCACAGCAAAATTCTGAAGTCCTTGCCCCAGACTACAAGGTCCTCCATGCTCTGGCTTCATCTACTAAACCTCTCCACCCTTCCTTGTCCACTCCAATGACAATGACCTGTCCTTTATTATTCCTCAAAAACATCAACTCTTCTTATCCCAGAAAGTTTATATTTATTATTCCTTGTGCTTGAAATGCTTTTCTTTATTGCATTCAGGACTGTACTCAAAGTCACTTACCCAAAAAGGGCATTCGTGTTCTTTCTATATGAAATACTACAATCCAGAATTTTCTATACCCTTTGACTGCTTGATATCTCTTCACAGAAGCTAATCAGAAATAACTGCTCTTCCTGTCTTTTGTAAAAATGTAAGTAAGACCATGCTCAGGGCTTATAATGACAATAAGAATTAACTTCTGAAAACAAAACAAAACAAACAAAAGGTTGGTACAGGGAAGAAAAAGATAAAAGTCTAGTTAAGAGAACAGAATACTACACTCACAAACAGTATCTCTAAGAAAGAATGAGGACTCAGAACTGATGGCTCTGTGGTGTACCAAAGAGGACCAGGATTCCTGAACCCCCATGTAGCACAGAAGCAGAAAACGGTCATCTTTTAACAAAGCACTGTGCATGTGGACAAACATCTACATACTATCAGCAATGATCATGACAAAGTCAAAGTTAGAGGCTCTCCGTCTATTTTTCTGGGGTCCTTGATGACTCAGTCCCCATGACGATTGAGAGTAAATTTCTTACCAGCACAAGAGGAAAGACGGTATAAGTCAGATTCAATTTCAATAAAATTTTTCAAAAACATTATTTCTTTCTTACCGGGATTTAGATTCAACTTAATACACATAAATTGGATCAACTTTCTTTTCTTCTTCAAATATTTAAATGATTTCATAGCAAAGTTTCTAGTTTTTCTATGTTCTTCTCTTGTTCCCTTCTCTCACAATTTGCTGGCTTTCATTAGTGATATACTTGGATTCCTTCCTTTTCATTTTTTTGTCTATTACTGGCTTTTGATTTGTGGCTACCATTAGGTTTATATATGACAGTTTATGCATATAGCATTCTATATTAAGTTAATGGTCACTTAAGCACTTAAGTTTGGAACCATTCTACGAGCACTAGATTTTTATTCCTCTCCCCCACATTTTAGGTATATGATGCATATACCCTTTTATTTTTTGAAACCCTTCACTGATTTTATAGATATACTTAATTTTACTGCTTTTGTGATTCCTATTTTTCTTACTCCAGTTTATAGTCATTCTTTTCCACTCAGAGTCTCCCTTAACATTTTTTGTAAGGCTAGTTTAAAGGCATTAAATGCCTTTAATTTTGGTTTGTCTAGAAAATTCTCTTTTTTTTTTTTTAAATGTTTATTTATTTTTGAGAAAGAAAGAGTGTGAGCAGGGAGGGGCAGAGAGTAACAGAGACACAAAATCCAAAGCAGGCTCCAGGCTCTGAGCTCACATGAGATCATGACCTGAGCCAAAGTCAGATTGAGTCACCCAGCTGCCCCTATCTAGAAAACTCTTTCTCTCTCCTTCTATTCAGAATGATAGCCTTGCTGGAGTATTCTTGGTTGCAGGTTTTTCCCTCCCAGGATTTCAATACATCATTCCACTTCCTTCTGGCCTGCAAAGTTTCTGCTGAAAATTCAGCTAATAGCTTTACGGGGTTTCCCTTCTGTATAACAGTCTTCTTTTTTCTTGCTTATTTAAAAAAAAAAAATCTCTTTACTCTTGAATGCTGAGAACAAACTGAGGACTGATGGGTGTTGTGGGGAGGGAGAGATGCACATGGAGGAGGGCACTTGTGGGGATGAGCACTGGGTGTTATATGGAAACCAACTTGACAATAAACTATTTGTAAAAAAATAAATAAAAAAAATAAAATGGTTTATGTAAAAAAATCTCTTTGTCACTGCTTTTTGCCATTTTAATTACTGTTTGTCTTGCTATGGACCTCCCTCAGTTGATTTGGTCCAGGGCTCTCTGTGCCTCTTCGATCTGGATTTCTGTTTCCTTCCCTAGATTAGCTTTTATTTTCAGATAAATTTTCTGCCTCTTTTTCTCTCTCTTCTTCTTATGGGATCCCTTTAATGCGAATGTTATGATACTTGATGATGTGTCACTAAATTCACTTAATTTATTTTTCTTTTTTATAATTATTTTTCTCTTTTATTCAGCTTGATTTGCTCCATTACTCTGTTCTCCAGTTACTGATCCATTTTCTGTTTCCTGTAGTCTACTATTTAAACCATCTAGGGTATTTTTCATTTTAGTTATTGAGTTCTTCATCTATGATTGGTTCTTTTTATGTTTTCTACCTCTTTTGTTAAACTGAGTCTTCTGCTCTTTTTCTCAATCCAGTGAGTATCCTTATGACCACTACATTAAATCCCATATCAGGCATATTACATATCTTCATTTCATTTAGGTCTGTTGTTGTAATTTGTCTCGTTCTTTCATTTGGGATATATTTTTCCATCTCCTTAATTTGTCTAAATCTCTGTGTTTCTACAAGTTAGGAGAGTACCTCCTGATCTTGATGAGGAAGAGACCCTGTAGCATCCTGCAGGGCAATGTCCCCTCTTCATAAGAACCTGGCATATTAGGGGGTCTCCTATGTGTGTTGCTTAAGCCCTCCTGTTGTGCCTGAGCCATATCTACCTTCAGTCGAGTCATCTGCCTTGCTCTCTTGGCCTGCTATGAGCAGGATTTGGTCCCTGTGTTGTTAGTGACCCAGTCTAGAGCCAAACTGCCGTCATGCCAGATGTCTGCCCCCAGCCCACTGTTGGGGCTGCAGGTGAACTGGTGTGTGTGTGATTTTCTTCCACTCTCCTCTGGGCGAGAGTCAATTTGGGGTGGTGCTGACCTCTGTTGGAACTGCTTGCATACTACCATGCCTGTGTGCCACTGCTTTGGACAGAATATTGCAGAGTCCAGGTTGGAGGGGGTGCATCTGCAAAAGAGCATGCGGGCAAAACCTGCTATTAGCAAGCTAGGTGGAGAGTGTTTGTGCTATGCTGGTTCCTGCCCATATACAGGCTGGGGGACAGGAGAAGGAAATGGCACCTGCAAACTCTTTATTCCTAGATAAGTCACCTAAAGATCCTTGCCCCTCCAGCACATGCTCTAAGATTAGTAAACAAATCTTTCTTCCATACACCCCAGGCATTTTCAAACTGCTGCTTCAGTGAGGTTATTTGTTACGCTGTCTTTTTAAAAGGACAGGGACTAAAAAAAAATAAAAAATTTAAAAAATAAAAGGACAGGGACTCAGTTTCCTCTCACCCTTCAGCTTTTCCAGAGCCAAGCCCACTGATGTTTAAAGTTACAACTGTTAAGCCCTAATGGTTTTAAGAACTCAGAAGTTAAGAAGTGCCTGGGTGGCTCAGTCAGTTAAACACCCAAGTCTTGGTTTGGGCTCAGGTCATGAATTCATGGTTTGTGGGTTCAAGCCCCATGTCAGGCTCCATGTTAATGGTGCAGAGCCTGCTTGGGATTCTCTCTCTCTTTCTTCTCTCTTTGCCTCAACCCTGCCCTGTTTGTCCTTTCTCTCCCTCTCCCCTCCCCCAATAAATAAATAAACTTTAATAAATTAAAAAAAAAAAAAAGAACTCAGAAGTTAAGTCCCTTTGGTTTTCAAAGCCAAATCTTAAATGGATTTGTCTTCCCAGTGAGAGTCCTCCGTGCCTGGGGTGCATGACATGGGGTCTGCTCCTCTCTACACCTGCAGTGTCCCTTTCTCCCCAGGGACAGTCTCACAGATCAGTTTGGCTCAAGACTGGTCTCTATCCTTGCTATTCTCATTGATGTAGTCTTTTCTCTACATTTTAGCTGTGGAGAGTATATTCTGTCAGTTTGGAATCATTTTCTGGCAATTTACACTGATGTAGGTATTATCTAGCTGTATCCATAGATGACATGAGCCTAGGACCCTTTCACTCAGCCATCTTCACTGGAAATTGCACAGCACATTTTGAATAAAATACAAACTGCTGATTACAGTCTTCAAGAGTCTACATGGCTTTGCCCTCTTTTAGCATTCTAACCTCATCTGTCTTCATGTTTCCCTTTCTCCCTGTGTACCATACTTTGCTTCCAGTTCTTCAAAAATGTCAAGCTCTCTTACAACTCAATTTGTTCCCTTAACCTACAATGCTAATCCTTCTCCTACCTTCACACTCTGTGTCACAAAGAGACATTCCTTGAACATCCTACCTCAAAACCCTGTCCCAAGATTCTCCATTCTCTACCTCTTTGATTTCTATTAGCAAAAGGCAGGATTTTTCAGTTTGAATAAATAAAAAGATCTAAATACATATTGCACACAAAAACACACTTAAAATTAAAACAATCTAAGACAATTTTGAAAGTAAAAGAAAAGTAAAAAATATACCATGCAAACAGCAATCATAAGAGATCTGAAATGGTTATATTAGTACCTGACAAGATAGATTTTAAATCAGGAAACAGTACTACAGACAAAAAGGAATATTTCATAATGTAAAAGGGGTGAATATATCAGAAATACATCACAACTATAAATGTATACAGACGTATAGATAGCCTCCATATATATGATGCAACAACACACATAGATAATACAACAATAGCTAGATATATGAATATCTCATGCTTAGTAACTGATAGAACACGACACAGAAAATCAGCAAGAATATAGAATATTTGAACAATGTTACTGGAGAGTAACAGAATATGGCACCCCAAAATATGCCATTTTGGCATAAGAATTCTTTTGAGCTAAAGATACTTGAAAAACAAAAGATGCAAGAAAGGCATTCTAACCTTTCCTTTTCTGCTGCTACTGAAAGTAGCAGATAAAACTCCAATGGGAAAGATGCCCTTTCTATACTAGGAAGAAAAAAAATTCTTATCACCAAAGATGGAATAGAGGCTGAGACAAATCTATACAAATAGACCTTGTTAAAGTAAATCTTACCCTCTGTTAGTCTCCCACTTATTTTAGTTTTCCACAACTGCTACTTTGTTCAACCTGGTTTATAAGCACTTGAGCCTGTCCACTTATTGGGTCTTTATTTCCACGTGGGGGCTCCCATGTACATGTTTTTTTTTTTTTAATTTTTTTATTTATTTCTAGGAGAGAGAGAGAGAGACCGCATGAGCAGGGGAGGGTCAGAGAGAGAGGAAGACACAGACTCTGAAATAGGCTGCAGGCTCTGAGCTGGCAGTCAGCACAGAGCCCAACGCGGGGATCGAACCCACGAACCGCGAGATCATGACCTAAGCAAAAGTCGGACGCTTAACCGACTAAGCCACCCAGGCGCCCCCCCATGTACATATTAAACTCTATGCTTTTCTCCTGTTAATCTGTCTTATATCAATACAATTCTCAGGTCCAGCCCAAGACCCTGAGAGGGTAGAAGTGAAGTTTTAAATTCCCTACAATATCAACTAATTTGACCAGACATCTATAAAATATTCCACCAAATAGCACCTGAATACATACATTCCTTTCAAGCTAACACAAAGCATTGTCGAGAAAAGTTCATAAGCTGAATCACAAAATAAGTCTCAAAAAGCTTAAAGAATATTTATATCATACAAAGAATGCTTTTCAATGACATGAAATTAAATTAGAAACTAAAAGATAGCAAAAATTCCTGGGCATCCTCAAATATTTGGAAATTGAAAAACATACTTCTAAAAAATCCTTAGATCACAGAAGAATTTGCAATGGACACTAGAAAATATTTTGAACTTAATAAAAACAAAAATAAAATACATCAAGATTTAGCTTAAAGATGAAGCTTAAAGCAATATTTAAAAGTAAATTTATAGCTTTAAGTGTCTCTATCAGAAAAGTCTCAAATCAGTAACCTAAGCTTCTACCTTAAGAAACTAGAAAAGAAGGGCAAATTAAACTAATGAAAGCAAGCAGAAGAAATGAAATAATAAGCATAAGAGTAGAAAGCAATGAAATAGGAAACAGAAATAAAGAAACCCAAAGGTCAAAATAGAATAGATGGACCTATAAACAGACAAATACACACAAACATACAGGAATGAAAGAAAATAACATCACAATTGATCATACAGAAATTTAAGGAATTATAAGGCAATATTATAAACATCTTCATGCCAACAGAGCAGACAACTTAGATAAAACAGAAAAATTCTAGAGAGGTACGATTATCAAACCAAACTAAAGAAGGTATAAAAAATCAGAAAGAAGCCAGGGAAGATAGTGGAGTATGAGGATCTTAAGTCACCTCCTCCCACGGATACACCCAGATAACAGCCACATCACTATAACTAATCCAAAAAACAAATCTAGGAATGGCAAAACAGTCTCTCCACAGTTAACTGTAGAGAAGAGTCCACATGCTGGAAAAAATGGTAGGAAGGATGGACTTCCAGTTGGGAACCAAACTAAACTGTGAGACTAACTACAAACTCAAGGGATACCACCACCGTGGAGAACAGAGAGGAAAAGACTCATGTCAGGCACCCCAGAAACAGAAGACCAGCACTGGGAAGATAGTCCCCATAACATTTAGCTTTGAAAACCAGAGGGGCTTATCCTCTTGAGTTTTTACAATCAGTGTGGCTTAACACCAGCAACTTTATTTTATTTATTTACTTTTTGTTTGTTTGTTTTATTTACTTCTGAGAGAGGGAGAGAGAGAGAGAGAGAGAGAGAGAGAGACAGTATGAGCAGGGGAAGGTCAGAGAGAGAGGGAGACACAGAATCTGAAACAGCCTCCAGGCTCTGAGCTGATGGTCAGCACAGAGCCCGATGTGGGGCTCGAACCCGCGAACCACAAGATCATGACCTGAGCAAAAGTCAGCCGCTCAACTGACTGAGCCACCCAGGTGCCCCAACACCAGCAACTTTAAAAGTGAGCAGGCTCAGGGGCACCTGGATGGCTCAGTCATTTAAACATCTCACTTTGGCTCACTTTGGGCTCATAATCTCATGGCTTGTGGGTTCAAGCCCCATGTCAAGCTCTGTGCTGACAGCTCAGAGCCTGGAGCCTGCTTTAGAATCTGTGTCTCCCTTTCTCTCTGCCTCTCCCACATTCATTCTCTGTCTCTCCCATTCTCTCAAAAATAAATAAACATTTTTTTTAAATAATAAAAAATAAAGAAACTCAGCAGGCTCAGCTCTTGGAGAGCCAGAGGGCAACAGGAAACAGTTACCACCCTTTAATGAGACAGCAAAACAAACAACTCCACTGAGATATAGCAAAGCAGCAGCCATTTAAAAAGTGTCTGGGTTAGGGGCACCTGGGTGGCTTAGTCGGTTAAGCGTCCGACTTTCGCTTAGGTCATGATCTCACGGTTCGTGGGTTCGAGCCCCGCGTCGGGCTCTGTGCTGACTGCCAGCTCAGAGCCTGGAGCCTGTTTCAGTCTGTGACTCCCTCTCTCTCTGACCCTCCCCTGCTCACGCTCTCTCTCTCTAGAAATAAATTAAAAAAACCTTAAAAAAAAAATTAAAAAAAAAAGTGGGTTATATGGAAGGAGATTTATTTACTAATCTTGGAACTGTGCTGGAGGGGTAGGGATCTTTAAAAGACTTCTCTGGGAACAAAAGGGCTGGTAAGCATCATTTCTCTCCCCAACCCTCACCCTCCAGCCTAGATATTCAGACACCTGTGAAAACTATTGTGAACACTCTCCACCTATCTTACTAAAACCCTGTGTCCTACTCGCACGTTCTCATGCAGACTAGCCCCATCTAACCTGCTCTAATCACCAGGAGGCCCTCCAAAGCATCTCATTCTGCAAGCAGACCTGGCAGTGGCCAGCAGCACTCCAAACTGACTCTTCCCCTAAGGAGAGAGAAAGATAACCACACACACCAGTTTAAATGTAGCTCCAGCAGTGGGCTGGATGCAAACATCTGATCTGATTGGTAGCCTGCCACCAACAAAAATCTCGCAGGAGGTAGCACAGAGAGAGAGCCCTGGAGTTCAGGGTCACTGCAACCCCAACAGACAGACTGGAGCAGACATCTGGTCTGACCACAGGCTTCACACACCAATGAAAGTCTTTCTTGGGTCAATGAAGGGAGATTGCCCTGAAGTGCCAGGTGTCCATAGTTCCAGAAAATAGGCTGAGGGCAAGCATCTGGTGTGACCCAACTACAAGACCAAGACAGCCCCAGAATTCCCTTTTAACCACACAGAGACCAAACCCTGCCCACAACAGGCAAAGAAGGCAACTGCGGCCAACTGGACTGAAGGTGAATGCAGCTCAATCACAACAGCAGAGTACATACAAAACACCCCTTCAGGGGACACCCCTGAAGCATCAGGTTCTGGTGAGAAGGGAACATTATGCAGCAAGGCACTATAGGACCCTTTCCTTATAAGGTCACTACTTTCAAGATAAGGAGACATAAGTGACTTCCTAATACATGGAAACAGACACAGAGAGTTAGACAAAATGAGAAGACAGAGGAATATATCCCAAATAAAGCAGGACAAAACAAGGCAAAACAACTAAATGAGATGGAGACAAGCAATATACATGATAGGGAATTCAGAGTAATGGTCATAAAGATTCTTACTGGACTTGAGAAAATAGTGGATGATCTTAGTGACACTGATGTAATAATACTGGTATTATAGGAATCCCAAAAGGAAAAGAGAGTAAAGGGAGCAGAAAATTTATTTGAAGAAATAATAGCTGAAAACTTCCTGAATCTGGGGAATGAAACAGAAATCCAGATCCAGGAAGCACAGAGAACCCCCAAAGAGGTCCACAGCAAGATACACAATAAGTAAAATGACAAAAGTAGGGGTCCCTGGCTGGCTCAGAGGAACAAGTGACATTTCATCTCAGGGTCGTGAATTTGAGCCCCACATTAGCTATAGAGATTACATACATAAACTAGCTAAAAAAAATTTTTTAAAGACCAAAAGTAATGATAAAGAGAGAATTTTGAAAGCAACAAGAGAAAAGAAGACAGTTACAAAGAAGGAAAACCCCAACTGAATTTTCAGCACAAACTTTGCAGGCCAGAAGGGAGTGGCATGATATAGTCACAGCACTGAAAGGGAAAAACTGGCAGCCAAGAATACTCTGTCAAGCCTATCATTCAGAATAGAAGGAAAGTATGCCAGGAAAACAAAAGTTGAAGAGTTCATTCACTAAATCAGTCTTTCAAGAAACTTAAATAAAAGGGAATTCTTTGAGTAGAAAGCAAAGACCACAAACAGGAGTAAGAAAATTAGGAAAGGAAAAAATTTCAGAGGCACATATAAACGTAACAAAAATAGTAATCATTTATAAACCAGTCCAGAGGTCATAGCACAAAAGCAATAAAATCACTCAAAAGGATGTAAATAATGACATCATGTATATAAAATGTGAGAGAGAAGTAAAAATTCAGTGATTCAGAATGGGTTCAAATTTTAGCAACCATCATCTTAATACAGATAGACTGCTCAATATAGAATATTACACATAAACCTAAAGGTAACCACAAATCAAAAACCTGTGATAGACATGCAGAAAATAAAGAGAAAGTAATCCAAGCATAGCACTAAAGAAAGTCATTATGCCACAAGGAAAGAGAACAAGAAAGGAACAGATAAAAACTACAAAAACAACTATAAAACAAGTAACATGGCAATAAGTACATACCTATCAATAATTACTCTGAGTGTAAATGGACTAAATGTTCCGATCAAAATACAGAAGGTGATAGAATAAAAAAAAAAAAAAAAAGACCCCTCTATATGCTACCTACAAGAGACTTATTTCAGACCTAAAGACACATGCAGATTGAAAAGGAAGAGATGAAAAACATTTATCATGCAAATGGAAGTGAAAAGAAAGCCGGGAAATAATACTTACATCAGAGAAAAATAGATTTTAAAACAAGGACTGTAACAAGAGACAAAAAAGGACACCACATAATCATAAAGGAAACAATCCAACAAGAAATATAACAATTGTAAATATTTATGTACCCAAGAAGATAGCACACAAGTACATAAAACAACTATTAATAGACATAAAGGAAGAAACCACTTATATCAATGGACAGATCATCCAGATGCAGGAAATCAACAAGGGAACAGTAGGTTTGAATGGCACTACCCAAACAGATCTAATACATATATTCAGAAAATTCTATCCTAGGGGCACCTGGCTGGCTCATCAGTTAAGTGTCAGACTCTTGATTTCAGCTCAGGTCACAATCTCACAGTCTGTGAGATCAAGCCCTGCATTGGCTGCATGCTGACAACACGGAGCCTGCTTGGGATTCTCTCCCTCTCTCTCTGCCCCTCCTCCACTCATGAGTGCGTTTTCTCTCTCTCTCAATAAATAAATAAATAAATAATAAATAAACTTTAAGAAAAAAGAAAACTCCATCCTAAAACAGTGGAATACACATTCTTTTCAAGGGCACATGGAACCTTCTCCAGAACAGATCACAAAACAAGTCTCAATAAATTTAAGAGTAAAATCATACCATTCATCTTTTCCAAACAGAACAGTATGAAACTAGAGGAAAAAATCTGGAAAGAACAAATACCCACTAAACAATGAATGGGTCACCAAAGAAATAAAAAAGGAAATAAAAAAATTCATGGAGACAAATGAAAATTAAAACACAACAGTACAAAATCTCTGGGATGCAGCAAAAGCTGTTCTAAGAGGGAAATTTACAACAATACAGGTCTAACTCAAGAAGCAATAAGAATCCAAATAAACAACCTAAACTTACACCTAAACAAGCCAGAAAAAAACCAAACCGAACCAAGACAAAACAAAGTCCAAAGACAGTAGAAAGAAGGAAATAATAAAAACCAGAGCAAAAGTAAATGAAATAGAGACTACCTATTTGGCTTTATTAAAAGACTAATGAATCAGGCAGCATTTCATCTAGCAAGTAGAGGGAACTCCACCTGAATTTTTTAAAAAGGAAGGTTTTTAAAGGCAAAGAGAGGGCATATAAAAAGAAATTAGCAAGTGATACGTTGTTTAAGCAAGGTCGCCCTTCAAAGGGAAACAAAACAGGGTCTATCAGTAAATTTCCTAGTACTGCCCATGAAATTTCATGTTGAATAAAATTTACATTCCCAGAGGGTTGAAATTACAGTTAGGTTAGAAGTGAAGTCTTGGTTTGTTAACATGAGGCCTTAACCTAAGTAACTCAATCATGGGTCTGTGGTTTTTGTTTTTTAATAATTTACCCCTTTAGATTAGGATGCTCAACTTAACTGAGAGATGGAATCAAAATTTAAGGTACTAGTGCTCTGTAGCCCTTGCAGCTTTTGTTGTTCCTCTCTATAGTATTCACAGGTCATGTTGTTTTTGCTTAATCTCTGTGGTAGTCACAGGTTACAACTTCAGGTTCACAATTTTTAAGTCAGTCGTCCTCTACATTTCTTTTCTGACATTCCAGTCTCAAGGAGATAATTTCCAGGCGCCTGGGTGTCTCAGTCAGTTAAGGGTCCGACTTTGGCTCAGGTCATGATCTCACAGTTCGTGGGCTCGAGCCCTGCGTGGGGCTCTCTGCTGACAGCTAGCTCAGAGCCTGGAGCCTGTTTCAGATTCTATGTCTCCTTCTCTCTGACCTTCTCCTGCTCACGCTGTCTCTCTCGCTCGCTCTCTCTCAGAAATAAATTTTTAAAAAAATTTTTAAAAAAGGCAATAATTTCCTTGGTGGTCAGTAGCTGTGGACATGCATTTAAAACTTTTGAGAGAATATAACACACCAGGAAGATTATTATGATTACTAAAAGCAGGGTAATTCCCAGTGTTTGGAGTGTACTTTGAAGCTATGGTCAAGACCCCCCAAAATCAAAATCAAATAAGTCAATAAAAGACTTCACTGAAGGAGTCACTTTTTTAAGTGAAGCAGCTTGTTCTGTGATCTTAAGTAACTGACTTTCATCTTCCCCAGCAATGTTAATCCCGACATAGCAGGTAGTGTTAGTGACACCACAGGCACATCCTTGCTCAGCTAAAAGATAATCAAAAGAGTTATTCTATTATCAAGAACAACTTTGGCCAAAGAGACTAGGGAATCTTTGTGGGGCAGCTATTGTCCTAGCACCAGGTTCTGCAGTATCTTTTTTAAAATGTTTGTTTGTTTGTTTGTTTGTTTGTTTTCTTTTAAGAGAGGGTAAGTGCATGAGCAGGGCAGGGACAGAGAGGGGGAGAGAGAGAAACAGAGACAGAGAGGGAGAGGGAGAGACAATTCCAAGCAGGCTCCACACTCAACACAGAGCCCAACTTGAGACTTGATCTCATGATTGCAAGATTCTGACCTGAGCCAATATCAAGAGTTGGATGCTTAACTAACTGACTGAGCCACTCAGGCACCCAAGGAGAAGGTTCTGATCATATTTTCATTTTCACTTACTCCTAACTAGGGGACACGGCCATGCCAAAGGAAGCAAATCCTTAATCATTAATGCCTCCTGGTAGTTCCTTTCTAATATGACAAAGTAAATCCAGGAAAGTTGGTCAGTGAGATGTTTAGTTTCCTTGGGAAAAGTTTCCTTGTGAAAAGTTAGTTAAATAACCTAAGAAGCATTGCTCAGCTGTGCGCCCACTACCTAGGCATTCATAGACCCAAGGATAATAACCACCACAGACACAGACAAACCCTGTCAGGGCACAAATCATTCCCATTACAGTGGTAGGACTTCTGTGTTTATCTATTCAAGCAAGGGATCAGGTTTTCAGCACATCTGTAGAAAAAATCTCCTAGCCTGAAAGAATGAGTCATTCTAAATACCTTGCAAAGATAGGTGGTGCTGGTGAGATCTCTTAGAGTTGTGGCAAATCTAACATTGATAATCCTGAGAAAATGGCAATGCAAGTACACTAAGATTTATATAAGGAGTTGTATCTAATTGGGTACATACAGTTATAACTGAAGAAAAGTAAAATAAAGCACAGGTTTTTCTGGCCATAAAAGGTGAACTTGGTAAGAGACTACTAATGGGGTTCAACTATAGTTTATGGTGACATTAGGAAAAGAAATTCATCACAGCGAGGACACGGGGTCCTCTAGCATCATGGACAGATTAAAATTTTTGACGACAAATCCAACAGGCTGAAAGGTTACCCACCCCCTTAGCAATGGTCTGGGAGATACAAATGAGCAAGTTCTCTTTCCAGCCCAATTACAGAGCAAAGGAACAGAAGAAAAGGAAAGATTCTGTTTAACTAAAATATGAAGTGTTGTTCTGGCATCTATGGCAGAAGCAGTCTACCTTGGTGTCAGCTTCTCCTCTCCCTTGTCAATGTGATTTGGAGGTCTCCAGCATCTCTACAGACTAGATAGATGTCAGGTGGAGACCCGTCAGCTGTGAGACATATATCTAAGACTCAATGCTCCCACAGTAATGGGGCTCAATGCTCTAATGTATCAGTGTCAGTGGTCAGGAGCACTTGGTAAGGTCATTTTCAATAGGGCTCAAGTATTGTTTTACTTCAATGATGTTCTCAAAATACGTAGTCTCCAGGCCCTAGCCTATGACCAACAGGGCCTTTTGAACGGAGGTCAGGTAAAGCTTTAACCTATTAATGATAGGCTTTAGCATAAGATATTAAGGACTTACAGTAGCTGGTTGTATTAGCAAGGGATAACAGAGGACCAGCAGAAGGTTGTATGCCAACACACAATGGTCTACAGGTGACTGTCTCCTATGGAGTGAATTTATGTTTCCCAAAGAGAACACTGTGAATAGTCAACAGAGCCAGAGAGGATACTCAAGGGAGTATAGTATAGTTGCAGCAAGCTTAGAGATTTTAAGTTTGAGGGCCCTATTAGCTCTCTCAACTTTGTCTGATGTCTGAGGGTGCTAGGGACAATGATAATCCTAAAATGTTTGCAAGGCCCTTATTAAGACTTGTAGGCTTTACCCTGTGAAGTTGGTGCCTCAATCACTGGAAATTATGGATGGTTAACCGCAAATGAAACATATATTCTAATAGTTTCTTTACTGCATAAGGGCATCAACCTTACAGCTAGGGAAAGCTTCAATCAATCCAGGATGAGGAGGGGGTAGAAGGCAAGGTGACAGGCCACAAACACCCCTCCTCCCCCCAACCAGGTGGGATATGTGTGATATTCCTCTGGCACTCCTGGCTGCCCCCAAAACAAAGGCAAGGGTAAAAAATGGTTAACTGATAGAGATCATAGTTCCTGCAGGACCTCAGTCTCCATCACCCCTCCACAGTGATATGGGAAACAAAGGCAGGAGGAAACGGCAGATAAAACTAAATTTCCTCATAACCTGCAGCCCATTGATAAATACTTGAAGCTGGCAGAGTAAAACATTTCTCCAGGAACTCCTTACTGTCTTAATGTTAAGGCTTTGCTAGAGGGAAAACTACCTTAGCTTGACAATAGCTAGGCCTCAGTATCCTCTGAGTCTTCGTTAGCATATGAAAATCTCACTGGAAACTTCCCCTGGACTTTACCTCTCCCAACCCCATAGTATGTAACCAGTCCTTCCTCTTGGTCCCAGGCCAGCTCTTCCTGCTCACACGTCTTGCCCCTGTGCTTTAATAAAATCACCTTTTTTGCACCAAAGATGTCTTCAAGAATTCTTTCTTGGCCGTTGGCTCCGGACCTCACAAAACGCACGGTCACCCCCAAAAAGCCTCATCAGGAGACATATATACAGGGACAAGAATATACTGATAACCCATACTAGGAGGAATTGAATGAAGTCCAGCTGCATGTGTTCCAAAGGTCCAGAGGGAGGTTTGACGGCTCTGAGAACATAAATTGTTTTTCCAAGATTATAGACCTGGCAGGTCAGACATTGCGGATAGACTGTTTTTGAATTTATGGAGGTTTAGTCCTTTTGGTGTGAGACTCAATTCAAATGACCATAATTTCAGAAGACTGTTTTACCTGAATATTTTTGTTTGGGGTCCCAGTGAATGTGAGAAAACCATGTTGTTTCCATAACATTCCAAAATCATAAACTACTGTGGTAGGAACCCCTCCCTAAGGAGAAAGAAAAAAAAATGAAGGAGAAGAGAAGACTTCAAGGTCACCTAGATATGAGTCCAGGTGCCTACATCCCCCATGTTCTTGTAAACTGAAACACCTTAATCAGACTGCATGTTTATGTGTATTACCATATATGGGAGACAAAGAAATAGAAAATGTATAAAAAACCTATGCCATATGATGTGGGCCCCTCAGTTCTTTTGGGTACGAACCCAACTGAGCGGTGCCGGCACGAATAAAGTTGCTTCCTGGAAAGAAAAGCCTCGGTGTCACGACTCTCTGAGTGAGAATCCTGCAACATTGCCTGGGGGCTCGTCCGGGATTCGGAGACGGTGCATTACCACCTCCCTTGCCACCAGGGTACGAGCCTCGGAGCACCGGGAGAAGCGACCTCACCTGGCGCCAGCGGACCTCTTGATCAAAAGGGAAATAGACTATCCCGGAGAGAAGGGGCGAGGGCCCTGTGTGAGCTAAAAGAACCCGAGGCCCAGGAACCAGCTTAAGGAGCGCCGCCCATCTGACTGGTAAGAACCTGGGTTCGTTTTGGTGGACCTGCCCCTAAGAGGCAGAAGGGGAGCCCAGTCACCTCCCAGAGTTGCACTAGTAAGTCCACAAGAGAAGAGGAACGAAGCTGCAACTCTAAGGCGCTAGATGTAGGGCGATGGGCTGGAGCCGTGTGAGTGTGTGTGACTGAGACTGACAACAGGAAGGTTCCGACGTGACCAAGGGCCGAAACAAGTGTTGAGTCCCGATCCACGGTTCCGTGGCGACCTCATACGGCTTAAGGTGGCATCAGACTTCCTCGGGAGTCTGATCCGGGTCAGGGATTAAAACTGAACCCGCCAATGCTAAAAGGAGCCTGAAATATCTCCGAGAGGAGAACGGCCGGAAACGGACAAAGCGGGTGTGCGTCCTTTCCAAACTGGTCCCCCTCCTTCCCTGGTCTTCCCTTTCTTGTGCATGAAAGTCGTCTGTTAGGGGGAGGAAATGGGTGGAAAGCAGAGTAAACCGACTCCCCTAGAGTGTATGTTGAGGAATTTCAAAAAGGGATATTCAGGAAATTATGGTGTAAACTTAACTCCTGAAAAGCTCCGGACATTCTGTGAAATTGGCCATCTTTTGGGGTGGGCTGGCCCTCTGAGGGCTCACTTGATAAGGAACTAGTTGGCCGAGTGTTCGGAGTCATTGCAGGGGACCCAGGCCACCCTGACCCATTTCCTTATATTGAATGTTGGCAAGACCTGGTCCTGTCCAGGCCTCCTTGGTTAAAAGTCTGTATTGAAGAGAGCTGTAAAGTAATCCTGGCTCACCTCACAGCTTCCTCCAAATACCGGCCAGAGGTTAAAAAGCCCATACAGTCAAGAGAACCTGAAGAAACCCCGCCAACCAGCGGATGAGTGGATGATTAATGCAGCTTTCGTAGGCCAGGCCCAGGGAGATATTCAGCACAAGCTGCAAAAACTAGAAGGTTTCACTGGCATGAATATCAGTCAGTTGCTAGAAGTAGCAACCCAGGTGTTCGTTAACCGTGACCAGGCAACACGGAAGGAAAAACGCCAAAAGATGCAAAAACAGGCAGATTTATTAGCTGCCGCTTTGGCGGAGCAGTNGGGGGGTCTCGCCCTAGATCGAAACTAGGCTGGAACCAATGTGCTTTGTGCCGTCAGGAGGGCCACTGGAGGTGAGTGCCCCCAGTGACCAGATGATGCTCAGCAAGGTCCTAAGCAGGAAAAAAGGGGCCATGTGGTCCAGGGCCGGTACCAACTTGCCCCGCAGCCTCATGGGGCCCCCAAGAATGATTTTGTGGGGCTAGCCGCCATGGAGGACTATGAGGAGGACTAGGACCGACCGGGCTCTCTTTTGCTAGGCCCCCAGGAGCCCATGGTCAGAATGAAGGTGGGGAGCCAACCCACTGACTTTATGGTAGATACTGGAGCATAACACTCAGCTGTGACCCAACCCGTGGGCCCCCTCTCAAGGACACAAGCCACCATTGTGGGGGCCACAGGCGATCGGATACGTCGTCCCTTCCTGTTACATCGACGATGCAGTTTAGGTGGCCACGAAGACATCCATGAATTTCTGTACCTCCCTGACTGCCCCGTGGCTCTAATGGGCTGTGACCTACTGGGAAAACTACAGGCCCAAATCACTTTCAACTCCCAGGGACGGGCTGCTCTGACCCTCCGAAAACCAGAAGCAAAGATTATGACTCTCACCATTCCCCAGGGGGAAGAATGGCGTCTCTATAGCCTCAAGAAAAAACCGCAATTGGTGCCTGAGCTTCCTTTTAAGGTCCCAGGGGTGTGGGCTGAAGATAACCCACCAGGACTGGAGCGAAACATACCCCCTGTGGTTGTTGAACTAAAGCCTGGGGCAGAGCCCACCCGCCAGAGACAGTACTTCATCCCTCACAAGGCACGGGTCGGGATCCAAAAGCACCTGGAAAGACTTTTAGAGTATGGGATCCTCAGGCCGTGTTAGTCGCCCTGGAACACACCCCTCCTGCCTGTTCAAAAACCAAGCACAGATGATTACCGGCCAGTTCAGGACCTGAGAGCAGTAAACCAGGTGACTGTCACCGTACACCCAGTGGTCCCGAACCCCTATACACTTTTGGGGCTCATTCCTGCTAAAGCCACTTTCTTCACCTGTTTGGACCTTAAGGATGCCTTTTTCTACATCCACCTAGCCACACAGAGCCAATTGATTTTTGCCTTCCAATGGGAGGACCCTAAAAATGGTGACAGGGGCCAATTAACCTGGACTAGGTTACCTCAAGGGTTCAAAAACTCCCCAACCATTTTTGGCACTGCATTAGCCTCTGACTTAGAAACCTTCCCAGCAGATCAATATGACTGTGTCCTGCTTCAGTACGTGGATGATTTGCTATTAGCTGGGAAATCCCAGGAGGGTTGCATGGAAGGGACTCGGCAGCTCCTTACCCTCCTATGGAAAGCCGGCTACAAAGTGTCAAGAAAAAAGGCCCAGATCTGTCAAGAAAGGGTTAAATATCTTGGCTTCCACTTATCTCAGGGGTAGCGTCAGCTCGGCCCAGAGAAAAAGCAGGCCATTTGCTCTATCCCGACTCCCACAACCCGTCGCCAGGTTCGAGAGTTTCTCGGGACTGCAGGTTTCTGTAGGATCTGGATACCTAACTTTTCAGTCCTGGCAAAACCCCTCTATGAGGCTGCAAAGGGGGAAGAAAGGGAACCCCTGATATGGGAGTCAGTACAGCAAAAGGCTTTCGAGGAAATAAAGCGTGCACTTACTAATGCGCCTGGTTTAGGGCTCCCAGACATGACCAAGCCCTTTTTTCTGTATGTCCATGAGCGCACGGCTATTGCAGTGGGAGTACTGACCCAGATGTTGGGATCATGGCATCGCCCGGTGGCGTATCTCTCCAAGCAACTTGACTCTGTGGCCCAAGGCTGGCCGCCCTGCCTACAGGCACTAGCAGCCACAGCACTTTTAGTGTCTGAGGCTGACAAGTTAACTACGGGACAGGAATTAACAGTTCGAGTGCCACATTCAGTATTAACATTAATGGAATACAAAGGACAATACTGGCTCACCAACGCCAGGATGGTCAGGTATCAGGGAATGCTATGTGAGAACCCGCGCATTCACCTAGAAGTAGTACAGACCCTGAACCCTGCAACCCTATTGCCTGTCGGGCCAGGCCAGCCAGACCATGACTGCATTGAAGGCATGGATGAGGTGTTCTCCAGCAGACCAGACTTTGGGACCAGCCTCTCAAAGACCCCGAAGCTGAATATTTCACTGACGGTAGCAGTTTTGTAGAAAGGGGGGAACGTCTTGCAGGATATTCCGTGGTAACTCTAAACTCTGTCATTGAAGCAGAGGCCCTACCGAAGGGGACTTCGGCACAAAAGGCAGAGCTAATTGCTTTAACCCGAGCCCTCCAACTGGCGGCAGGAATACGTGTTAATATATACACAGACTCTAAATACGCCTTCACCACTCTCCATGTACATGGGGCCTTATATAAGGAAAAGGGTCGAATAAACTCAGGAGGAAAGGACATAAAATATGGTAAGGAGATCCTTGAACTCTTAGATGCCATGTGGGCCCCTAAAAGTGCGGCAGTCATGCATTGCCGGGGACATCAAAGGGGGGACACCACGGCTGCACTGGGAAACTGAAAGGCTGACCGAGAGGCAAAGCTAGCAGCTTCCAAAAGAGCCATAAAATAAGTGGCTTTACCTGCTGCACTGTTCCCTAACCCACTGACAGAGTGGGACCCTAATTACTCACACCATGAAAGTACTTGGTTAAAGACTGAGAGTGGCAACTACCTCCCAGGTGGATGGTGGAAATTTGAAGATGGCCGAATAGCAATTCCTGAGGCCTTAGCTCCAGCCTTTGTTAAGCAGTTCCATCTGGAAACTCACATCGGCTGGACAGCCCTTGAAACAATGTTAAGGCGGTATTTTAACATCCCTCGGCTCTCCAGCATAGCCCAAGTGGTATGTGAGCAATGTGAAACCTGCGCCCGAAACAACCCACGTCAGGGGCCCAAGGCCGCCCCGGGAGTACAGAGCGTCGGGGGAGTCCTCTTTGAAAATGTGATGGTGGACTTCACGGAGCTCCCCCGGGTTCGGGGATGTAAATACCTGTTGGTGTTTGTACGTACTTTCTCAGGCTGGGTAGAAGCTTTCCCTACCCGAACAGAAAAAGCACATGAAGTGGCCCGACTCCTTCTCAAGGAAATTATCCCACGATTTGGGATCCCTATCACTATGGGTTCAGATAACAGGCCAGTGTTTGTGGCCGAGGTGGTGCAGATGGTGGCAAAGGGGCTAAAGATAACCTGGAAGTTACACACGGCATACCGACCCCAGAGCTCCAAAAAGGTGGAACAAATAAACAGAACCTTAAAGCTGCAATTAAGTAAACTGTGCCAGGAGACCCACCTTCACTGGGACCAGGTGTTGCCAATAGCTTTGTTAAGAATCAGGTGCAGCCCCAATAAGCAAACGGGGCTTTCCCCTTATGAAATCCTTTATGGGCGCCCTCCCCCAATTATTAAGGGAATAAGGGGAGACTTAAATGAGCGAGGCAATTTAACCCTAAGGCAGCAAATGCAGGCTCTGGGCTCTACTCTAGCCACTCTACACCGATGGGTTAAAGAACGATTGCCTGTGAGTCTGACCACAGATACTCACTCCTTTGAGCCAGGAGATGCTGTATGGGTAAAAGAGTGGAATGTCCAACCACTCAAACCCCTTTGGAGGGGCCCGTTTACTGTCATTTTGTCCAC